>NW_017805495.1:0-12667 GCF_001891065.2 Hippocampus comes | reverse complement strand
AGCAGACAGAAAGGTGAGACGGGGCAAGGCCATCCTAAGCACGTCTACAGTGGCTGACGCATTGGTTAACTGGTTTTATCTTGACTTAATTCTCTCATCAGATTGATAAAGTATATTCATCCATCCATCCATCCAGGTGTATGCAGGTACCAGTTTGCCCCACCCCCCACCCCCCGCGGACCCTGTCTAAAAATGGCTCACCAGTGTTATATTTTTTGTGTGTGTAGCTTTTCGTAAAGCAAGGTTGTGATTCTTTCTGACAAAAACACACAAGATTTGATGAAGTCTGGCAAGTGTTTGGAATAGCTTTTTTGAGGGGAAAAAAGGTTTTCAAAGTGATTGTTTAAATGAGTGAAACGCAGGACCACACTGACTTTATTCTCACTCTGTTGCCTGCGGTCGAGTTGAAAGGTTTGTTTCGAGATGGTGTGCAGGATATCCAGATGGAAGGTGACGGCGATGAGTAAGACGTTTTGCCCATCCTTTCTTCTGTTTAACCCCATCGAGGGCTGAGACGAGATTGCATGAGCGCGCAAGGGAATCGGGTTACTATAGCACCATTCTACTCCCGAGCAGCGGGGCGGTGTAAAAGATGCAGTAGCCCCGACGGGGAAACCTAATCCACACCCCTGCTGCCAGCTGTCATTCTCCTGCTTTGCCGCAGGGCAAAATGGCTGAGCGCATATTGCCTTACCTCGCCACGATCATCACCTTGATCAGAGCTTGCAAAAAGGACATTTTTACACATGTTGGCATCTTTTAGAAGAGGAGCTTGCCGTATTTAGCCATTGTACAGAGTGACCTTTACATCACAAAGCTATGCTAGGATTAGAAACGTGTGTACGTCAGGTTTGATGTCGATGTAGATAAGCCGGATCTGAAACAGCTGAGACCTTCCATGAAGCTGTCGAGATGACGGGAGCGCGTGCTGACTTCAGTCTAACCCTAAACCTTTTTCCGACTTTTAGTTTTTAGTCTGAAGCTTCGGAAATCTTTAGGCGTCCGATCAGCATGAGACCGATGTCCAAACGTACATCTGTCCAGCGGTTTGAAACCACCGAGGCCATCGAGAGAAACGGTTGCTGTGAGTCGAGGCTGACCTTGCCGCGATAATCTAATCCCTGTTGAGAGTGCTTTTTTTAGAGTGCAAGTTAATGCCCGCAGATTATACACCAGTGTCTCCCACACCAGCCAATCCATGCTAAATCGAGATTGGGTGCCCACAACAGGAAAAGTTAGCCACGAACACAGACGATGCTCCAAAGACTATTTCAGGGGAAATAATGAACGTGTTTGGCAGTGTTCGGCCACCCCGGCTTCATTGTTGCTAAGTCGCTCGAGGAACCAGCTGAGGACGGCTGGCTGGCTATACGAATGGCTTCCTTGACACACAGCGGAAAATGAGATAAATCCCAACAGTACTTTCTGTCTGATGTGCAAGGATATCGAAATGGCCAACGACACCACCACGTATTCCCCTTTCTGATCACCGGCATCAAAGGCCCAAGTCTGAGATGTCACAAAAGCGTTAAGTGACAATATGCTCCAATAGGAATGTTGCGCCCTCCCCCACCCACTTGACGATTAAAGTCCCCGCGGGGTAAAACATCACAACCGTCCTGTTGTTTTTCCCCCTTCCCGATTTGCTGAGAAAATGGTTGGGCTCAGCAATTTTATTGAATATTTCTGCTCGCAAGTCCTCAAATTGCGTGTGGGGGGTCAGACGAACCGCGGACTTTGCGAACGCGGCGCGAAATGCAACGATAGCCAATGAGAAAGCCCGCAGACGCTTGCGCTTTTGCTGGACGCAACTAGAGGAGGAGGACGCGTTGTGTTAAGTCTTGATAAAATGTCTTTGCAGTGATGTGACGCAAGCAATAAACAATTGATGAACTCTTAACAAAACTGGAAGCAGGACATTTTTCAAACAATCATGAGAGCAGCATGGACGAAGGAAAAACATCGGCGAAAACATGAGCGTGATGGGGCCAGGGGTGGGGGGGGGACAATCATGAGAGCAGCATGGACGAAGGAAAAACATTGGCGAAAACATGAGCGTGATGTGATGCCTAAGCATCCAATTATAGTCTTGTAAATAGGGACCCGCCAAAATTCAGTCTTTGTCAAATCTCAGTCTGCGATGACTAAAAATGCTCTAACTTGCGTCTTTAAATGTGAGCATGTGTGAGATGGTAGTTTTCCCAAAGGGTCTTGAACAACTCTTCTCAAATTCTCCAAGTAGTTTTTGCCCGTCTTTGCTAGTTTTTGCTATTTTGCTTGTCTTTGCCCATCTTCCCTCCTCTCTTCCTGTGCTAGTCTTGACTCTGTTAGATGACGTAACACCTCTCGTATTTGCTCCTCTTGGCCGGTCTTCGCTATTCTCTACTCATTATCACTCGTGTTTTTGTGCGTCATCTCCGGTAGTCTTTGGCACTCTTCAGTGTAGTATCCCTTGTTTTCAAATTGAAGAGATGGTTTCTTTTGTCTCTGTAGAAATGTTTCTGACCCCTTGTCTGTAATTTTAATTTGCCGGCCTTGTATTATGGACAATCAAGTTGAATGAGAGGTGAACACGCTCGGTTTGGAATCAATCCGACCCAGTAGCCTGAAGCTAAAAGATATGCTCGCTGTTTGGCATTGACATTTTTGTTGAGGATTGTAAATGTGCGGTATTATTTGAAGATGAGCGGGCTTTGTATTTACCCAACACAAAAACATTGACGTTGATTTGTTTGATGCCGTTTGATGAAAACAGACAGGATTATTGGTCAGAAAAACAGTAGATGAGGAGGTGCGGCTTAGTGAGCCAGCGAGCGAGGCTCTGGACACAAACATAAGGACAGTCACGTGCTCGCTCTCCAGTCAGCGGTAGCTTTGGCACAGGCCCGCTGCGACTGCTTGTTGGGAATGTTTGGATGACCTCACCTCGAAAACACTCGATAGATTGTGAAGAAAATACCGATGCCGTCGTACTTGGTTACAATTAAACAGTGGACCTAAAAATAGCCACAGGAGCCATTTTGGATGCCTTGCAAAAAAAAAAAATCATATTCAGTCATGATGCTATTTGTAGTCCTTGGCAGGAAATGACACCCCCAGTTTTGGTGCAACACGCACACCGGCGGGAGCTATTTTCATGCAAGAACATGCTCACACACATGAAGAGCACACGGCAGTCTCACCGTAGGGAGTTTGTGCTGAGCTAGTTGTGCGACGTCAGGATGAATCAATGTGAGGACAGCTGACTGGCCATGCCTATTCATCTGCCAAAGAAAAGGGAGAGAAAAGGGGTGGGAAGTATTCTAAAAGATATGCGCAACCCCCCCGGAGCAAAATTACTTTGCGCACCTCTCCAAAGGCACTAGGAGTGCAAGAGGTGAACAAATGAGGAATGAGAGAGGGAAAAAGAGGGCTATTTTATATATATATATATATATATATATAAAAAATAGTGTGTGTGTGTGTAAATAAAAATATAAAGTGATAAATGTATAATATTATAGACAAAAATATATTACAATAAAATTACTTATTAAACACATTTATTTGAAAAATGCTTGACCAAAATAAAAAAAAAAAAAAAAGATGAAAGTTAAAAATGTTGTGAAAAATAGTACATACAAGACAATTAATATGAAAAATAATGCAACTCGGACAAAAAAATACCCAAATATAAAACAGGAAAAAAAAATAATTTTAGATGAAAACTATGAAACAAGAGACTATCAGCGTAAAGCGCTTGTTAGACACTTTAATTATTCGGAGCCCTCACATTTAGAATGTGTCAAAGGAAATCAAACATGAATGGAATGTAAAGCGTTAACAGCCATTCTTAATAAGACGTTTGATCACAAGGGACAACCATATGGCAGCTAACCAACTTGCTGCTCGTGTGAGAAGCTAAAGCTAACCCACCGTGGTGCTCTTCATTGCAAACGGGCAAATCTATGCGAAAAAGTTGACCCAAAGTGCTTCAATACCGTGAAAGGCTCGCTACACAAACGTGTTGAGGTCCTGCAACCGTCTTTTCAGGGCTACGATTGAGTCCGCCTACTTCATGTTTACGAACAGGTTAATCCTTTGATGTTGGTTGAAGGGAGCCGCGCTGACAGCCCGATGAGGCATTTTCGGGAGATTTCCACTTTGTAGGTTGCTTGACAAGGCTCTTAGTGCTGTGGTGTTGAAGCCCCCCCCCCACAGACTGATGGCCTGCTTATTCCCATCTGTTGACTTCATCCCCATTGTGCTTTAACCATAACCCCCTAATTGCCACCCTCCAGTTTGCCGTGCCCACCCCCCCCCCCCCCCCCCGCGTCGGAGGACGGCGTGCTACATTACCCGTACGCTAATCTGGCGGCGTCTGCAAACACCTGCCACCTCGTGACGGGACTCCATCTCGAGCCCCTTCCCAGGACAGATGCCACGCAGATAACTAGACAGGCGAGCTTCTGTCACCCCTCTCGAAAAATCACCTCCGTCGCACTCGTCCATACGAAGGCCGGTCGCAGTTGTCTGTTGTTCGCGCGGTGACACGCAGGCCACGGCCTCTCTTGCTCAAACAATGACCCCCTCGAACCCCCGACCGAGACAGCGGGGGCCCCAGACGTGAAGTGATGTGACAGTTCTAGTGCTGCAGACACAATAGCAGGTTTTACTTTTTGCTGCCCGGATGGCGATCGGACTGCGGAGTGTACGTTCTTTCACCCAAAAAAAAAAAAACTGTCGCCGTGTGTTTGACCCAGTCACATGTCCGGCAAGCTCGGTTCAGAACAGGCACCATTGTGCACACAAGCACGTGTCTCCTAGCCACTTAAACCTCCTTTTCCCACAAGTTTGAAAAGACTACACAGTAACCATTCAAATGATTCATTAAACAGCCGTGCTTAACATGCCACCGCCAAACAAGACTGTCATGTCAGCAGCACTCGGCCCCGGCATAAGTGTGCGTTTCTGTGCTCACCAAAGTTAGGACATAATGGATTATTGATCGTGAATTAGTGTGTGCTGACCCCGAGGGCCCATCCTCATTGGCCCAGGAATGAATATGTCTCTTCATGCTTGGCCTCACACACTCAATTTGGACAGAGGCTGGCGCTCTAATAGATGCAGACAGCCGCCTCTCCACTGGTGAGGGACAAAGGTTACTACTCGAGGTCTCTGTAATTGCAAATTGTCCTCAATGGATTGTCGGTGTCGAGCTTGCGCTTCTTTTCCCCTCATTTATGAGGTGAAACTGAGTTGAAACAACAACAAAGAACTGTCTGGTTCTTAAAAATGGTTGTGAATCAATTAGCCTGTGAATTAATTCTAAATAATTTGGTTGATTACTGTGGACGTTATTGTGGATAAATTGCACGTACAGCTTTTTTTTTTTTTTGGGACACCCTCCCCAGTAAATATTAATTGAAAAAAACGACACACATATTTGACCTAAATTAAGCATTTTTTTTCCCCCAAATTGCAGCAACCTTCGTCGTGTGCAAACTGCATTTTACTACATTGCGATGGCTCTTCGAATTTATGATCAATTGTTCAGCCCTACTTCAAATGTTGAAAACTGCTAACTTTGACAGTGTTGTCTTTCAGGTTGAGTTGAGTCTGTGTGTTGGAGAAGAATGACTGGATAAGTCCAAAGCAGAGATGCTTTCCAGATTTTTGGGCGGCTTCTCCGACGACCTAACAGCTCTCTAAAAGCAACCCAATTGGCAAACGTCAGACCTGCAACACTTGAGGAACAGCGATCGATGGAGGCCAAAGCGAGGCGGCAGGAAGAAGCGCCGCCGAAAGACTCGGAGACGGAGGACGACGCCGCTTCCGGCCACACATGCGGCGTGTGCGGCCGCAGCTTCCCGCTCCTCAGCTCGTTGTCGCAGCACATGCGGCGACACACCCGCGAGAAGCCCTACAAATGCCCCTACTGCGACCACAGGACCGCACAGAAGGGAACCCTCAAGGCACACATCCGGAGCCACAAGCTGGGCCTGTTCGGCCTTGGCGACCGGCAGGCCGAAGCGGAGATATCGGACACTCCTGAGATGGGGAAGAAGAAAGCGAGCAAGAAAAAAGAAAAAGACTTGGAGACTGAGGAATTGGACGCCTGGCCCTTTTCCTGCAGCGTATGTGGCCAACACTTCCCCCAGGTGCCGTTACTCAAGTCGCACATGAAGCAGCACCGCAGCACGCAGGACCACGGCTGTCGCATCTGCGGCCGCCGCTTCCGCCAGGCGTGGTTCCTGCAGAGCCACATGCGCATCCACCGAGTGAAAGCGCAGTTGCGGGGCGGCAAGAGCGACGAGCCGCCCGCCACCATCAACGGCGTGGCGCAGGACCCCGCCGTGCTCGCCAATGACGAGTGCCTCTACGAGCTCTGCGGTTACTGCGGCCACTTCTTCATGGACCGCAAGACCTTGCGCACGCACGAAAGTTTACACAAACACTGCCACGATGCAGCACAAGACCGCGAGGGCTCGCAAGTGACCAAGAACCGTTTTCTGGAAAGCCTCAGCCTCACTTGCGTGACACTGAAGGACGCCCAGGCGGACAGAAATCTGGGCCGGAGAATCCCGGAGTTGGATCCCGTGTGCAGCTTCCAGGCTTGGCAGTTAGCCACAAGGGGGCGACTGGCGGAAACTGCAGAGAGATCCCTGGGCTGGGAGGAACGACTAGCCGGCGCCGAGGAGGCGGCGTATCACACGGCGAAGGGCGAATACATCCCCGCTAAGCCAGAGAAGAAGAGGAAGCCCAGCGACGTCCCCGCTTCCAGCGCCAAAAAGAAGAAGGGCGATACCGGCCTCGAGCAAGCGGATAAGGACAAGAAGAGCTGCCAGAAAGATCGCATCTTGCTGAATGGACTCGGGCAAGCCTTTTACGAGGCGTTGCAACACAGAGCCGAGAAGGACAAACGCGTCAACCGCAATCAAGAGCAGGAAGGTAACAATCAACACTTTTAACAAAATAGGAGAACATATTTGAAAAAAAAAAAAAAAAGTGATCAAAAAACACTTTTCCTTACAAAATAAAAACTATTAGCTGGAAAATATGAGAACTATAAATGTGATTATTACAAGATATACAATCATTAGACATAGAAGACAAAAAAAAACTTTGACAAAATTACAATTTTCTTCTCCCCTCAAAATATTTTTGACGACAACAGAATTAGCTGAAAAATGCACAAATAGATCCAAATGCATGCATGAATCTGACCCTGACAAAAAAAAAAGTGATGAAGAAAATGTGAAAAACTTACTTGGGGAAATAAAGATATATAGTAAAATATCAAACAAAAAATGGAAAAATAGAAGGAAAAAGAATATGAAAATTTTACTCCGAATAAAAGAAAAAAATAGACCAATAATGCACATAAATGAAAAATACACAAATGCTCAAAAAAGTGACTTCCTTTCTCGATGCACATTTCATTGCATGGTTCAGGAGACCTCTTGTGGACCTGTGATGGAATTAGAGCAAGCCTCTTTCTAACATGGCAGAGATTCATGGCTACTTTGAAAGTGTTGGTTTTTCAAATTGTTTTCTTCGTTGCACACTCAGGCATTCGATCTGCTTCTCGAATGCTTTTCATATTTCTGCCTTTCAGACGAGAAGCCTTTGTTGTGCGAGCACTGTGACTTCCACACTGCGGACGCCTCGCTACTCAGGTCTCACGTGCATGCGCAGCATCACGACGGGAAACAGCGCGCCGCCTCGGGCAAAGCGGCCACCCAAAGTAGTTCCAAGGCCTCCAGGTACGTGGACTACCTCAGGAAAAGGAGCGCTCTGCTTTGTCAGCCATATTGGAACCCTTACCCCGGCCTGCCTGGTGAGTTGAACATCAAAACGGAGACGATGGACGACGGGGAAATAAAGACGGGCAGCCATTCGGGCAGTCTTCTCAACTTGTCGGCACAGACGGACAAGAAAGGACAGGACTCTGTTCTAAAAGAAGCTCTGCCGAGGCATCAATGTCCGTATTGTTCCCACGCTACGTTCTACCCGGAGGTGCTGTGGATCCATCAGCGGGTCTCGCACAGGGTGGGCAACAGCAGCTCGGCGGCCCCCAAGTGGGCGCCGTGCACTAACGGCGTCCGGGGTCCAAAGACATCCCAGTGGAGGCGCACGGGAGCCCCGCCGTTCCTCGAAGGGAAAGACTGCCCGACGTTGCCCGCGCCCAGAAGCCGCCGCACGCAACCTCCAGCCGGCAGCGGCACTAAGCGGGCGATCGCTAAGAGCCAATCAGGTGCCAAGTCCAAGCCACCGGCGAAGGACGCCAAAACCGCAGATTCGCGCGTGAGGGTGAAGTCCGAACAGAAGCAGTCGGCGGAGAGCGCCAGCAAAGCGAGCGCGTCCGGCAGAACGGCGGCGGAGGGAAACTTCCCAAAAGAGGGCCTGGGCTTCATGTTGAGTCATGGCGGGGCGTCGACCAACTCGGATCGACACCTCTCCCAGAGGGTCCCCGCCCTGAGTCCCAAAGGGGCCGACCTGTGGGCCGCCATGAGCATGTGGGGCCACCGGGCCTACTTGGAACCGCTGCTTTACACTCAGGCGAAGAGCGACGCTGCCGCCGTGGCGGACGCGCCCCCGGACTTTGACGCGGTGAGCCTCCTGAAGAGCTACGGTCCTCACGAGCTGGCGGCTCTTTACCAGCATTGGGGTTTTGTCGACCCGAGGCTGGACCCGCAGGGTGAGCAGCGCCCTTCACGCAAACTTCCGCAACGCCGTCAAGTGTTCATGACGTTTCGACACCTTTGTGTCTTTCCAGCAATGTTACGGCTCAACGGACATTTTGCAAATGAAGTCCATCCCTCCTCTGAAGCCTCCAAGCAAGTAAGTTTGGCTTTTTTTTTTTTTTGGGCAATATGTGTTGTATAGCGCTTCATTGTTCATGGCTCTCACCGTGGGTCCTCACAAGAAGTGAAGGTTGACTTGTATTTGTTCAACACAAACCAAACACAAAATTGTCCTGATTCTTGCTCATGTGGACAACAGTGTACATACCGCCTTAGTTATTAAAAAAAAAAAAAGCAAATATTTCTCGAAGCTGCTGACCTCTTGTTGTTGAATTTGAGGGGGGGGGGTCTTCAGCCAAAGGTTTATTTTTGCAAAAAACTGTGTTTACATTCTCAGTGGTGTGAAAAAAACAAAACAAACTTGCATTTCATTTTGTGACTATGTTTATATTCTATACAGTCCAAGAATGTAGAAATTGTTCTAAGGGGGTGGGCAGTCTGTAATAATGGCATTTCCATTCATTCTCGGATCAGAATGAAATCGGAATCGATGTGTGTCGTTATCCATGTCATCCGTTCCTCATGAATGTCATGAAGTTGAACTTCTTCTTCTGTCTTCGCACAGGTGACCAGCCGCTCCACTTCCACCTCGGGGTCTCTTCATAAAGGAACGTGAAGACCATCCAAGACACCCACCAACACCGACAAAAAAAAAAAAAGGTGGAGTCATCAGCTTTCATTTCTGCGTGTGTGTGCGTGTGTGAGAGTAACACACATGCACACACCAGCACTCGTTTCATATCTGTGTGTGTGAGTAACATACACACACTGAGTGTGCGCGCTCACTTGAAATAAAGAAATAAGAGGAGAGTCAACACTTGCTAAAATCAAACACTTGCAGTGACTTGATTTGGGCATCCCAAATAGATCATATCCACCTGAAAAATGTTGGCGAAAGCAGAAACTCCACCCAGGAAGGCCGAAGCTGGGATTGAACCCTGCACCTCTGCGCTGGGAGGCCGACACGCTAACCAGTTGACCAGGGGCGGCACTGTTGAAGCCATTTGAAGTCTTCGACTCGGATGGTTAGCGAGTTTCTTAAGAAGTCGAAAATGACCTTTGCAAAACTATCTTTTTTACACAGGCGGCTTCGTGGTCCACTGGTTCGTGTGTCGGCCTCCCGGTGCAGCGGCGCAGGGTTCAAGTCCAACTCCGGCGTGCCTGCATGCGTTGTCTCCAGGTACTCCGGTTTCCTGCCACATTTCAGACTTTCAGAGGAGGAGAAAACGAATGGTTGTTTTATGCACCTCCACTCGTCTGAACACAGCATTCTAATTAAGATGAGTTAAGCCATTCGCTTTGATCCATCTCACGGGCCGGCCATCTTGCCACTTGCTGTCGACTGAAAATGATGTCAAGTCACGACCAATGGTGGCGCACCTTCGGTGCACACGTGAACTGTGATTGCTCGTCACCTGAGCGAATGTGAAGTTATTTTCAGTCGACAACCAGTGGCAAGATGGCCGGCCCGCGAGATGGATGACTCATGTTCCTCGAATGCTGCGTTAAGAGTTAACGCTGTGAAGGTGCGTCGAACATTTTGGGCTTGATTTACTTGTATGGTGGCGCCGCCATGTTGTGCGTCCATGTTTGTTCGCTTGATTCAAAGCACGTGAACAGAGCCGTGGCCGACAGCTCCTCAAAGCTTAACTTAACATGTTGCTCACAGTCCATTGAAAAAAAGTTTGTCAGCATCGCTTTTGTCTGAATTGTCGGTGCAAAAGAAAACTGGAATTTTGTTCATGGGACACAGAACAAAAATGATGTAAGATTGAATTCTAATCTTCAAACTGAATTTCCACCAGCCCGAAAGCTTTGATTTGTCGGAAATGTTCCGCTCCAAAGACGTCTTTGTATTTTCGGGTCACTCCTCAGCTGATGTCTTGTGTTTGCAGACTTATTTAGTGTGTTTATACTTGTAGTTTTGTATTCATTTGTCCCATAGACAAAATGTGTTTGTACCAAAACAAAAAGCCATCAAGTTTGTGGGACGTGAGAGTGACGGGTTCTGACATTGTTTTTTTTTTTTTGGTAAATAATTTGTTCAAGATAGTCTTAATTGTTTGTTCATTCCAAGTGGAATTGAAACACTCCAAGTCATAGGAGTCTAACTCTGGTTCTTGAGGGCCAAAGCTTTCCTGCAAGTTTTCCATCGTTTCCTGCTGCAATCCACTTGATTCAAACGATCAGATCATCAACAAGCGCTGGAGGAGCCCGATCCTGATCCTGATCATTGGAATCAAGTCAACTCAACTGTATTTATAGAGCACTTTCAAACAGCCATCGCTGCATACAAAGTGCTGTACATGGAACAACTAACATATACAACAGTAAAGCAACAAATCAGTAACAAAGACGGTAGAAAGCACCGAACAGTAAAAAACCAAGAATCAAGTGTGGTGCAACAGGGAGACATGGGAAAACATCCAGCAAAGCGGCCGTCAGGGACCAGAGTTTGACACCTGTGCTCTAAGTACTTCATATTTGTAGTTGAAAGTGTTCAAAGAAAGATAAGAAATAAACAAAGCTTCTCTAAGTCGTTTCTGTGCCTCTCAAGACATCACGCGGGTCTGACCATAACGCCGGAGCACCTCTGAGCAAGTGCACCAGCACACTTTTTTTTTAGTATTGCGTGATTGTGACAAGAAAATGAGGAAGCGAATTATTGTTGACAGATAACTCCAAACTTTTTGAGCAGCTGTATTCTTGTTCCTCCCCACACCGATGCAAACTCTGGAGTCAGGCGGGGTCGAATCAGCATTTGAGTCTGCGAGCGCAACAAATTCAAAAGTTGCCTGGGAGAGAGCGTGGTTGTGACACATCTGTGCAGATAATGACGCGTCAGGAGAGGAGTTACCATCAACTCGAATTGTAACCTATTTACCCAGTTACAAGTAAGATCTTACAACGTTTAACGCAATTAAACGTCACGACGTCTTTCGCCAGTCCTCCTGTGTGAACGCTTGCCGTTTCAGTTTGCAGGTCTAACCACAAGGTGGCAGCAAAACCAAAGAATAGGAAATGCTTGCGCTTTTCAACTCAGAACGCAGTGGGGACAGGAAGACCATGTATGAAACAAATCTGCCATAATATTTTGGTTACTTTTGATTTTATTTTTTAAAGTGTAGCTTTTGAATAGTTTTGGCCAACCAGCGTGTTTTGTCCTTTTATCAGGTTGAAAACAAAAACAAATCCCCTTGCGTTTTATTCATGACTTTCCAAACATAAATGACATTGGTGTCACTCGTATTAGTATGATGACACCATTAGTGTGAAGCGGACAAGTAGATTTGCGGGCTCAAAGCGGCAGTAAGGAGTTCCGTGAGCCCTCTTTCTGTGGCTCGGCTTGGTGAAGATGTCTGCGGGAATGGGGAGCCCGTTCCTCACCGTCTTCTGAGCAGTCTGTGAGAAGCCATCCTTTGCGCAGCCGAGAGCCGAGTGCAAAAGACACTCTTCACCACATGTGGAGGACCTCCTCAAAACACAGCTCCCCAGTACACATTGGTTGATGGGAAGACAGGTAAGACAGGTAGGTCGGCACCTGGATTCCAACACATAACATGAAAAATGTGAGGTAGATGAAAGTGAAAAACTTTTAACTGTCACGATATGCATGTTTTTTGTGAACCCCATGTTGATGTTTTTTTCCTTACATCACACTTGCTCTTTTTTCACGAAAGCCTATCGTGTCCGAAAAAAGTCCTACTATACCATTGCTCTTTTTTCATGAAAGCGAAAAAAAGCCTGATAAAACACTTGCTCTTTTTTCAAGAACGTTAAAAAAAAGCCAAAATGTAACCTTGCTCTTTTTTCCCCGACACCTTAATATGCAACATGTCCTAAAAAAAGCCTCACTGTACATGGTCGTTTTTTTTTTTTTT
>NW_017805494.1:885813-886213 GCF_001891065.2 Hippocampus comes | reverse complement strand
TTTCGGCTCTTACATTGTACTGCAGGTTAAGGTTTTGAATGAGTCCTTTCTTTACGCCGTCACGTTTGGCGAAAGGAAAAACACGTTCTACACTGGCCTGTAGGGTAGGTAGGGTCAAATTGATGTCTTCAGTATTGGTATTTTGGTTATGGGTTGCCGAAACATTCACATTTACCGAAGGATAGCTTGGAAAAGTCTTTGAATAGGAAATGGAAGAGGACAGGTTATTGCTTTGGGTATTGGCAAGATTTAGCTGATTGGCAGAGTTTCTGAAAAAACTACTGCTCCCTAAGTTTACCGAAGCTGAGAACCTTGAATTTGGACTGGCTTTGGGGTCTTGATTATGACTTATCTGTAGATTATAAATGGTAGATCTTGAAAAATCATCAAAACCTCTTTG
>NW_017805494.1:855313-867278 GCF_001891065.2 Hippocampus comes | reverse complement strand
CGTTTGACAGACAACGGGAATGACACGGCGAGGTTTTCAGGCCTTGCTTGCAAATCCAGGCACTCCGGGCATTTTTTTGCTTCGTGCCGCGACAGCGGGACAAAGCGGTGGCAACCGTTGATTTCAAGACATCGCGCATGTGCACAGGGATTTTTTTTTCAACTCCTCCTTTTAATCCGCACCACTCCCGTGGTCGGGAGGGAGTCCTTTTATAGCAATAATTGCATAACGACCAACAGGTGTGCAGCTGCAGGGAGAGCCCTACAGTGCCACCTGTTGGTCACAAACAGAATCATGACACTGGCATGTTACTCATCATTATTAGTTTGTTTTTTGGAAACTGTTTTAAATGCCAATTTTGTTAGGTTTAGTTTTTTAAATGACCTGTCACAACCTTTGGATGCCACTGGTGCAACTTATTTTTCTGTATAAATATTTTTGAAGACAAAGCCCACAAGCATCCTCATTCACATAATTTTCACATTATTCAAACATAATGAATAATACAATATGAATGCATAGATGTCAATGATACTGGATACGCGTTGTTATCAAATCACGGTTCAGTCTGTCAAGTGGGTTGCCTGCAAGGATTTTGAAAGTCCAGCAGGTGGCAGTGGTCAGCGACACAGTATCAACACAGTATCAACACAGTGCGTCATTGTGTCAACATGTTTCATGACGCCTCATGGACCCATCGAGTGATGGGTCCAGCAACACCAATGCATCGACGCACGCGTCAAGCTCACAATGCAATCCCTGCGTCGGTGCGTGTACTGCTTAATGACGATCACGTGACCAATACATGAACTGCGTCGACTCAGTCCAGGGGGTGTCAACGCCGCAAAAGCCCGCCAAACTGTGTTTATAAGGAAGTGCATCGAGCGACGCGATGCCGCCTGCCAAAACAAGCCAGACCTCACCCTGGTCGAGTAAAAATAAATATTTGGGCAAAAAGGAAAACACACTGATTATCAGAAAAACGTGTCCATCTGACTTCGAGCGTCGTGTCGGCTGGGTTAGCTTCGCTGTTGTCGTAGTTCAAAGCTTCTTTGATATGTGATGTGGGTTGCGTCGGCGCTGATTGGTTGAACCACGTGAGTACGTGCTCGCGCTCACGCGCGCACAGCAGAGAGCAGCGGACTATCGACTGCTAAGGCTTCACTCGAGTGGCGCTGCTACAGTACGTGTATATTATGGACCAGCTCCCGGAGAAATGCAAATTGTCCGCCGTGTAGAGCCATTTTGATCTCCTTTTGGAGAATAATCTCTTTGTCTCACCAAGTGCCTCTCGGATTTTTGACATGTCTTATTCCATTCTAATTCAAATTAATTTCAAGGTAACTCTTAGTTTATTTTTCACATATTTTATTGCAGGTGAAATGTCCAATTTGCCATACGGAAATATCATTAAACCAACAAAAGCACCTCTGCAACGACATTTGGCATGTTACACATCAGTTTGTTTTTTGGAAACTGTTCTAAATGCCAATTTTGTTCGGTTTAGTTTTTTAGATGACCCGTGGAAACATTTGGATGATGAGGTAGGGAGACTAGGAAGAAGTGCAACAGCAGATGCTATATCTCAGGTCCAGGGATACCTGGCAGAGGGGAATATTGCACGCAGTCAAGACCCGCTGTTATATTGGAAGAAACAACACACTACTTTCCAAACCTCTCCCAGCTCGCAAAGGAGTTCCTCTGTACGCCGGCATCATCAATGCAATGTGAGCTTGTGTTTTCCACAGTAGGGGAAATAGCATGCAAGAAACGCAACAGACTCAAATTCACCTTATTATTCTGAATAAAGATTTTTGAAGACAAAGCTAACAAGCATCCTCATTCACATAATTTCACATTATTCAAACATAATGAATAATACAATATGAATGCACAGATGTCAATGATACTGGATACACTTCGTCATCAAATCACTCAGTGCAGTCTGTCAAGTGGGTTGCCTGCAGGGATTTTGAAAGTCCAGCAGGTGTCAGTGGTCAGCGACACAGTATCAACACCGTGTGTCATTGTGTCAACACGCTTCATGACGCCTCATGGACCCATCACTACCCATCACAACAAAGTAGCAAAAAACCTATGACGGAAAACAAAACGTGACAGGAGAACACAGTGATCCAACAAAGACTGACAGAACCCAGGGAACTAAATACAAGCAAAGTGACGAGACAACGAGAAACCCCTGGACGAAAGGGTTGAGGGAGCTGATTGGTTAACACACAAGGACACGGATGACGAGAACAGGTGGGGAGGGCACATGAGGGAACAAAAGCAAATGTAACATAAACAAAACAAAAACGTAACACTATAGTGGTGAAGAAAGACAATTGTCATTTGTATGTCATATAATCAATGTTGCAGTTACTGTAATAGAAATCAAGAAAACAGTGGAGGCAGCAGGAAAATTTCAACCACAGGCTCGACCTATCTATCGATCTATCTATCTATCATGATTTGGGGGATTATGTTCAATTGCAGGCTCTGGCCTGCCTGTGTGTAGTAGTTTGCATGTTCTCGCAGGCACGTGGGTTTTCTCCGGGTACCGGGTTCCATCCACATTCCAAAAACATGCATGGTGGATTAATTGTGTGATTGTGAGTGTGAATTGTTGTTGTCTGTGTGTGCCCTGATATTGGCTGGCAACCAGTTCAGGGTGTACTGCAGTCAGCTGGGATAAGATTGCACGCCTGCGACGCTCGTGAGGATAAAGCGGTTCGGATAATGGATGGATGGTGGGTGTACATGGGACACACTCCATTCCAGTAGACGGCGGTAATGCACGTAAACGTTTCTAGTCAACCGCCATAAAACGCAAGCAGCAGCAACAGCAGCAGATGAGGAGTCAGAAGAAGAAGAAGAAGAAGAAGAAGAAGAAGAAGAAGAAGAAAAAGAAAAAGAAGAAGAAAAAGAAGACAGGAGGAGCAGTAGCAGAAAGCTGAAGCATAATCGTCTGTGTCAAGTGCTCTTTGGTGAGCAGTTTTGCAAATTAACAAGTAAACGTACTTCTCTGATGCCGATTAATAACAAACTGTGGCCTACATTTGGGAAGCAGTTAACAGTACGTCAATTTAAAAGTACGTAATAGTAATTTTGCTGTGCCCGGGTTACGGTTAAACTGGCTTGCAGACTCACTGGCTACCGATTCCATCTGTGGTCTTTGTGGCAATGTCAGTCCAGTAATGTTGTTTTTCCTGTCTGCAGATTCGTCACGAGCTAAATCGAAATTGTTCAGCTGCATACCTGGTAAGAAGTTATTCAATAAACGTGTGAAACACAACATCTCTTTTGGCTGCAAGAGATTGTAAACAGAGGGGAAAAATAACACGCACACACAGAGTTGACCCCTTGACGCGACAGAGTAAAGCAGCACCTTCGGGGGAAACAAAAACATCACTCGTTTTCACAGGCGCAGAATTTGTATTTGCAGTTCTAAAGTTCCCCTGCGAGGGCAAACTTAATCTGGCGCACAACGTATTCGCCCATCTCAACTGGCTTCTGGGATTCAACTTGACGCGATCGTGTTGGTTGTATTCACCTCAATTAAAGTTCATACCTGGCGCTCCCCCTGACTCACATGCGCCGAAATCAATGATGACAAGTACAGGTATGCGTGGATGTAAAAATAATTGATGCCAGAAAGAAGCATTAATGTAGATGAAGCAATATTGTAATCGGCTCAATGCAATATAGAGGGGTTGTCCTTTTCTGCATCTCCCACAATGCATGGTTGTGAGCCACAACCATCGCTGCTGGTTGAGCAGTCTGAAGAGAGCTTTACATACACGCAGACGTGCTGTTGTTTCACTTGTCTTCGTCATTAGTTTTCGTAAAAGAAGATAAGTATACAACACCCTGGACAGCTCACTGTGTGTAATTTGAAGCTTTATAATTTACTTTAACATAAGTGAACATTTTCGGTGGGCCGGTGATCAAGTGGTTAGCGCGCCGACTTCACAGTGCAGAGGTTGTGCGTTCGATCCCGGCTCGGGCCTTCCTGTAATGGAGTTTGCGTGTTATCCCCGTGCCTGCGTGGGTTTTTTCCGGGTACTCCGGTTTCCTCCCACATGCCAAATACATGCATGGCAGGCTGATTGAACACTCTAAATTGTCCCGAGGTCTCAGCGTGAGTGCAGATGGCTGTTCATCTATCTATGTATGCCCTGCGATTGGCTGGCAACTGTTTCAGTGTGTCCTCTGCCTGAAGACAGCTGCAGCATGCCACGCAACCCTTATGAGGATATAGCGGTTCAGAAAATGGATGGATAAGTGCTCATTTTGATTCCAATGTCTGGCTTGTATGCCATTTTTTTTTTCATGCCAATTTTTCATGGAACAGCTTGAAGTGACAAACAAACTTCATATTTATAGAGCAGTTTAAAACAGCCGCCGCTGTACATCGAGCAAAAATAATTTATAAAACATCAAACAAAACAAACACATTTCAGAGCAAATATTAGGTAAATCTGGTTAATCTGCTGCGAGTAAATCATCAAATCTATTTCCTTCAGCCAGTAGGTGGCCTGACCTTTCTTTCTTTTTTTCTGTAGTCCTCTTGTACTTCATGGCGCGTAGAGCCAACCATAGCAACCAGGTCTCTCCATCTGGGTCTATTATGGGCAAGATGTTGAGCTTGTGCCGGGGTCACCATGCAGGCCCCAAGGTCCAGGGCTATTACGTCTAGCCAGCGACTGCGGGGGGCACCTCTGGGTCGTCTCCAGCCAGCTTGCTGGGGGTTGAAGGCCAAGGTGGTGCTGGGTGGGTGTTCCTGGGGCAGGCGGATGACATGGCGAAAAAAAAAATTGTTGCAAAGCCTACGAAAGACACTCAAGGCAGCTTTTGACACAGTGAACCATGGGTCTCTCCGGAACATCTTAAAATCCCTCGGAGTACCAACCGAGATCACCACACTCTTAAAACAACTGTACCAGGGTGCGGAAAGCTGTGTACGTGTGAATGGCCAAGACTCCGAGTGGTTCCCCATCAACAGCAGGGTAAGGCAGGGATATGATGCTGCTCCAGAGCTCTTTAACTGCATCATTGACCACCTGATATCAAGAGTCTGTGAGCGGATTCCTGGAGTGCCACTCGTCAACTGCATTCTCAAGGACCTCGAGTATGCTGATGACACCGTCCTATTCAGCGAGACTGCCGATAAGCGTCGTGAGGCTCTCAGAGCGTTCAATGAGGAGTCCAAAAAGCTTACCCGAAAGATAAGTTGGGCCAAGACAGAATTGATGCATGTTGGCAATGGACCTGACCCACCATCTTTAGTATTTGATGGCACCCCTGTCCACTTTGTCTCCACCTTAAATACAGTGAAACTCCTCTACAACGAAATCATGTTTGCAGCAAGAAATTTTTCACAACAGTTTTTTCACTGTAGCAAATTTGATCTCAGATGTAAATATACATGCAAATTTTCATCGATTTTGGTGTACCGTTCAACCATGGCTGCGTTTAAAAAAAAAAAAAAAATTCTACTTGTGAGCAATTTAAAAAAAGGTCCACTTGGGTTTTCTCCGGGTCCTCCGGTTTCCTCCGACATTCCAAAAACATGCGTGGCACGTTAATGGAACACTCTAAATTGTCCCTAGGTGTGAATGCGAGCACGGATGGTTGTTTGTCTCTGTGTCTCTGCGATTGGTTGGCAACCGGTTCAGGGTGTCCCCCGCCTACTGCCCGAAGACGGCTGGGTCTTTCTTTTTTTCTGTAGTCCTCTTGTACTTCATGGCGCGTAGAGCCAACCATAGCAACCAGGTCTCTCCATCTGGGTCTATTATGGGCAAGATGTTGAGCTTGTGCCGGGGTCACCATGCAGGCCCCAAGGTCCAGGGCTATTACGTCTAGCCAGCGACTGCGGGGGGCACCTCTGGGTCGTCTCCAGCCAGCTTGCTGGGGGTTGAAGGCCAAGGTGGTGCTGGGTGGGTGTTCCTGGGGCAGGCGGATGACATGGCGAAAAAAAAAATTGTTGCAAAGCCTACGAAAGACACTCAAGGCAGCTTTTGACACAGTGAACCATGGGTCTCTCCGGAACATCTTAAAATCCCTCGGAGTACCAACCGAGATCACCACACTCTTAAAACAACTGTACCAGGGTGCGGAAAGCTGTGTACGTGTGAATGGCCAAGACTCCGAGTGGTTCCCCATCAACAGCAGGGTAAGGCAGGGATATGATGCTGCTCCAGAGCTCTTTAACTGCATCATTGACCACCTGATATCAAGAGTCTGTGAGCGGATTCCTGGAGTGCCACTCGTCAACTGCATTCTCAAGGACCTCGAGTATGCTGATGACACCGTCCTATTCAGCGAGACTGCCGATAAGCGTCGTGAGGCTCTCAGAGCGTTCAATGAGGAGTCCAAAAAGCTTACCCGAAAGATAAGTTGGGCCAAGACAGAATTGATGCATGTTGGCAATGGACCTGACCCACCATCTTTAGTATTTGATGGCACCCCTGTCCACTTTGTCTCCACCTTAAATACAGTGAAACTCCTCTACAACGAAATCATGTTTGCAGCAAGAAATTTTTCACAACAGTTTTTTCACTGTAGCAAATTTGATCTCAGATGTAAATATACATGCAAATTTTCATCGATTTTGGTGTACCGTTCAACCATGGCTGCGTTTAAAAAAAAAAAAAAAATTCTACTTGTGAGCAATTTAAAAAAAGGTCCACTTGGGTTTTCTCCGGGTCCTCCGGTTTCCTCCGACATTCCAAAAACATGCGTGGCACGTTAATGGAACACTCTAAATTGTCCCTAGGTGTGAATGCGAGCACGGATGGTTGTTTGTCTCTGTGTCTCTGCGATTGGTTGGCAACCGGTTCAGGGTGTCCCCCGCCTACTGCCCGAAGACGGCTGGGATAGGCTCCAGCATGACCGTGACCCTTGTGAGGATAAGTGGATCAGAAAATAGATAGGTGGATGATTATGTTAGCCCTGGTGTGGGTGTGCAAAGTTGAATGTGTTTCCATGCATGTTGAGACCCTCAAAAGTAGCGTTCTTTTCTTGGAAAACTGTGCATTGCCACAGCAACAGTATTTTACAAAAACTCACAAATTTCATGTTTTAACATCATGATGGACAAATATGGAGTAGCTCTGTTAATCCTGTGAGAAAAATATAAGAGTAAAACATATATTTCCTTTAGCCAGTAGGTGGCACCACCACTACTATTAACGTTAAGTTCTTAGACGTCTTCATACCTGCACTATCATCCATCCATCCATTTTCTCAAGTCCAACTTTATTGTCGAATGTGCTGTACAGCACAGATGAAATTTCTTCCCTCTCAAGACAACATGCAACAAGAGGAGCCGCTGCGGGTAACCGCGTCGCCATCAAAAGAAAAGTTAACATAAAATTACAAAATAATACAAGACAACACATAAAAACACATCCGCTTATCCTCACAAGGGTCGCGGGTCGTGCTGTAGCCTATCCCAACCGTCTTCAGGCAGTAGGCGGGGGACACCCTGAACTGGTTGCCAGCCAATCGCAGGGTACACATGGGCAAACAGCCATTTGGCTCTCGGAGCCTTTTTTCTTTTTTGTCTTGGCCTTTTACATATACTGTACCACCAAATTTTCATAGATGTAGGTGAAATGTACAACTAGTACTGCTTTATCTTCTTTTTTTTAATTTTCTTAAATTTTTTTTTTTTTTTTAAATTCTACAATTAATGAATAAAAGTTATAAAATGAATCTATGTATGAATTCAATCCAATCCTATCTTTGCTTGCAGTGGATGCTGGCCTTCGATCGATCATGATTTCACATGGTTTCAAGAGTAGCAAACAGGACTTTACCTTTGGCCCTTGGAAAGTTACAGCTGCCAAAAACCATATAATGAAATCTAAAGATGTTGAAAGGTGAGATGTAATTTTATTTATTTTTGGGGGGGGGGGCAGTCAGTTGTAGATTCCTTGCCATTTGTTTTAAGGGCGCACACACAAAGCAATTTGTGCTGTGCTTCAGTATCCTTGACACATACATGCAGGTAAAAGAATAATTACAGTACATTAAATGTTAACAAAGTGGAAAAAGTTCGATTTTCCTGGAATTCCGGATTTAAAAATTTTCATGAAAATTCCTCTGGAAAATTGAGCAAAAATTGCCTAAAATTAATCCGGATATGAGTTGACAACATTGAACGAACACGCGTTTGAGTTTGTTGTTTTGCTTTCACGAGCGTAGCCATGTTGAGGCACGAACACTCGTAACAGTAAAGAGATTTTCGTCTCTTTCATAAACACACTTGCTAACCCCCAGTGGAACGAATAAAAGACGCCGTGGACAAGACAGTTGTAGTAAAAAAATATATAATTAGACAAAAAGGGAAACACACAGATTAGCAGAAAAAAACGTGTCCGTCCGACTTCGAGCGTCGTGTCGTCTCGGCGAGCTTAGTTTAGCTGTTGTCGTAGGTCAAAGCTTCTTTGATCTGTGACGTTGGTTGCGTCGGCCCTGATTGGTTGAAACCACAAGACGCGCTCGTGCGTACATGTTCGTGCTGACGTATATATATATATAATATGTGTGTGTGTGTATATCTATATACTGTATATATACACAATTTTTTTTTCCGGAATTTTCTGGAAAGTCCACTTTCATCTCTGTATATCAATTTATTACACATAAATTAGAGTGAAATAATTTCAAGCTTTTATTTTTTTGTTGGTAATTTTGATGATTGTGGTTTACAGATAGTGAAAGACTAAAATTCAGTGTCTCAGAAATTCACAATATCATAGACAGTAATCCCTCGTTTATCGCAGGGGTTACGTTCCAAAAAGAACCAGTGATAAGTGAAATCCCTGAAGTAGGATTGATTTTAAAAAAAAGCAAAAAAATGCGAGAGGGAGCAACATTTGACATTTGACAATAAAGTTGTACAGTCAAACCTGGGTTTTCGAACGTCTCTGTTCTCAACCAAATCGATTTTCGACCAAAAATTTCGAGTTTTTTATGCCTCGGATGACGACCGAATTTCGGTTCTCGAACAAACTGAGCGCACTTGAATGCGTTACTTGACTCCTCTCGCCTTCTTTACACGAGGAAGTCATGCTTCCTCGGGTAGACAAGGAAGTGACGCTTCCTCGTTTAGCGTTCCATGGTGAACAGACGTGTTCAATAAAGATTTTTTTTAAAGAAGAGCGTGGTTTCGGTTTTCGAACAAATCGGTTTTCGAACAGCCTTCTGGAACAGATTATGGTCAAAAACCGAGGTATGTGACTGTACTTGGTACTTGATAGTCAGCTTTATTTTTTACAGTTATTATACAATATTGAACTATGTCTACAATGCCGAGGCGATTGCTCTCAGACTGCAAGGGAAGCTCAGCTTCCCCTAAAATGTCAAAAAGTAAGTGATCAAATATATGTGTGTATGTACAATTGTGTGGACATGTCATTGACTAAATATGCGCTACAACGCGCTCAACTTTTGTTCCGAATCAGCTTCTTATTACTGGTTACGACGCGACTCTCTTCTCATTCATTCCCGTAGCTTCACTGTGCTTTAAACTGTGTGGACGCTGAGCGTCGACCGCGCGGATGCTGGGCATCTCGAGAGTTCAGGTTGTCCCAATGCATTGAAATGAGACGAGTCATTGGATAAATGCTGGTTTTGTCCCGCCCAATGGGCGCTCAGCGTCTCTGGGAGTCCATGGACAGTGGGCGTTTTTCAGCTTTTCTGCATGATGATTGTCTGAGGGTGAATCTCTTTTTGATTGACAGCGAAATGAGCCAATCACCGATCTTATGGTGAAGGCATCCTTTTCATTTTTTAAAAAAGGAACGGAGAGTAGAATTCACGTATAAAATAAACGGACACATTTTATGATGTAGGCCGAAATTGAGCTTCCCCTCCTTTGACAGACCAGCATCCGCCGCTGATACAATGAAACCAAAGACCAAAAATTTGCAAATGTAAATTTGGCAAGCTGTACAGAGATGAGGTGTGGAGACTGTTCACGTAGGTCAGTGCCTTAGCCAATCAGGATGCAGAACGCAATTAACTGTTTACAAGCATTAAAAAAAAGTGCACTAAAAAAATCCGTGAAACAGCGAAGCCGCGGAAAGTGAACTGCGTTAGAGCGAGGGATCACTGTAAGACCAAATAAGGATGTTTTCAGCACAAATATCAGGGTTCGTGCTTGGCAATATGGAAACAAAATTTTCCATCATGATGTAGGCCATTGTATATCTCGATAGCGATATACCACCATATATTTGTTATTCTTGAAAAAGTTGTACATGATTGCAAACATTTCCTCACTTTATTTTGGAGGGACATTAAACAGACCCATATCACGAGAACTGCATCCAGTTGTGCTACATTACAAAATTACAAATAAGTAGTCTACGTATTATTGGACAAATGCAGATATCAATCCAAATAAGAGGCGTGGAAATAATACTCCTGAAAGAAATTGATCAAATTCAATTTAATGAAAAGATGAGCTCTACAGTAAGGTAATTTTGAGAATATTCATTGTGTAGATGTCAAAATAAAAACTCTGGATTGTATTGTGAAAACAAAACATATTTGCAACATTTTATGTATTCAATATACTCTCTGCATAATTTTTTTTAATTGCTTATCCTCAATATTACTATACTTTTTATCTTTTCGGCCACTTCTCCCTGCTGGCGTATGGGACACAGTAACAACCATAACAATCATTTCCTATTTAGCGGTGTGTTAAGTATTTGTATTCTTTTCCCTCCAGACACTAAATTGCCTCTTTACTTGTTAAAGCTAGACATCTCTGAAGCGTACTCAGCCACCCAAGCACTTAAGTAGGTCTTTCACAATCGATAACGTTAGGTTCGCTTAGCAAATAGCATTAGTTTTCTGTCTTTAGCTGTATATAAATATTCCCATAATCCTTTCATGAGAATGATACTAAAGTTTATTTTTTCGCCACTATGGAGACTGTAATTACTGACGTAGGAGAGAAATTGCAGTATTTATGCCACACTCTCTCTCTCTCTCTCTCTCTCTCTCTCTCTCTCTCTCTCTCTCTCTCTCTCTCTCTCTTTTCCCCCCCAACTCATCAACAGGCTCATTCGATAATCTTCTGTATTTCATCGTCTTGATTTACTTAGCGATGAAAATAGTTTTGATGTTAACAGGGCCGGCGTTAGCCATTTTGATGCACTAAGCATAAATGCTTTGTGGTGCCCCCCCCCCCCACACACACACCACAGCCCCCCCTGAAAGAAATGAACAATATCTATTGTATTTGTCTAGTATTTGTCAGTTTTGCGTTATTTTACAAAATAACGTCTCAACATGAATGTTTCCAAAACTTTCCCAAAAATAAGAGCTGAATATGTCACGTTTTGGGCAAGCCGAATTAAGTTTGGATCCCAAAAGTGTAGACGTGAACAAGGTCGCCGTAGCAAAAATGTTTTAATACAAAAATCGCACCGACAAAGAGTAACATAAAGCGCTGGTCAAAACAAGGACCAGGACACACAAAAACGAATAACAAAAAGCGCTTGCACAAAAGGCAAGAGAGGAAAACAAAAACCGAGAATACAAACGAAATAAAACAACGAATCAACTACACGCAAGAAAAAGCCAAATCACAAAACAAAGCCATACTTACACCATAAATGGTACAGAGAGTTCAAAAAGCGAAAACGACGAGATCAATAGCAAAGGGTCTATGACAGACATGGGCAAACTACGGCCCGCGGGCCGGATCCGGCCCGTTGGTCTTTTTAATCCGGCCCGCCGAAGGTTGGTACAGTACACAATTAAGGTTCGATGTAAATTATTGCATTCATTTCATTTGGACTTGTAATACAGGCATTTAAACGCCAGGTGGCGCAGTTACTTGAAGTCGCAGAGCACAAGGAGGGAGGGGGAGACGATACGGAAGCCCGGAGTAGCACTAACTCAAGTAAGTCGCGCTCGATACGACGAAATAGATGTATCC
>NW_017805494.1:840311-855158 GCF_001891065.2 Hippocampus comes | reverse complement strand
GCTCAGAGTTAATTGCTTGCGGCTCGAGTAAATGAACATGTCCTGGAATGGTTTGACTGTTATCGTGCTAAAAACTTTTCGCAAACTGGACCGCTAATAAGAGAGAAAGCGAGTTCCATAACGCTAACTATGGGCATTGAATACTTCGGAGCGTCCTGTGGCTGGCTTCAAAAGTTCGAAGCACGACATCAGCTGAGCAACGCTTTCTTGTGTGGTGATCGAGGGGAGGTCGAGTTCGAGACAGTGAGTGAGTGGAAAGAAAGCCACCAGGTCTTTTACTCGTCTCATTTTGGAGCAAATAGTCCTACCTTTGTTATATTTTCTCATATACTGTACCTGTACTGTATGCCGCAGTTTTTGGACAATATATTGTTTCACTTTGTTGCTTGTGTTGTCGCCAATGTATGTTGTTAACATACCGTACTTGGACGTTCATACCGGACATATACCATAGTTATCTCACTGTTCTCATGAAAAAAACTATGGTAATACTTGAATGCTTTTATTCTGTTGATGTTTGGTATGGACTGTCAACATATAGGTTTTTTTATATGTACCATATCTTGTGCTGACCCGGCCCACCTGTCAAATTTAGAAATCAATGTGGCCCCCGAGCTAAAAAGTTTGCCCACCCCTGGTCTATGAGCATGGAAACAGCAAGGCATAAACAATACTCCGACAACAGGTGACCCGCGGAACAGTCCTTAAATACCAAGACCCATAATGAATGGATTGGCAGCAGGTGTGCACCCAGAAGTCCGCTCATGCCACCTGCTGGCCAGACCAAAAACAGAACCGTGACAGAATATTAATAAGCCTTTATGAAACACTAAGAATAAGAATAAATAAATAAATAAAAAATAATGCCACTACTATTAACATGGTTGATCATCTGAAACTTTTACTTGGCCTTGAGTTCCTCCTTGAACATATTGAAGCATTGATCGTGTATTCAGAAGTACAAGACAAAATATCCATGGTTTCTCCAGTGAAATATAGCTGTGAACCATGGTACAAACATTTTCTACATTTTGTTATTATGTAGACCCATATTTAAAAAAACAGGTACATGAAAATTCCAGTATTCTACTTTATAGACAAGGACTGATAGGGCAAGATAAAAATATTCTGGACGTAATGTGAAAACAGTGAATATGAACAATGAATATGTCAGGGAGAAATCGATACAGCTAGCGCCTGCCTGATTGTCTGCTAGTTGTTGCATATAAAACAACTTTGTCTCGTAACATCCATTTAATTTACATAGCATAGCATGTAGGTTTGTTTTTGGCCAGCTTGTATTAACAATACTGAGACCAGGAGTTTTATGTCATGGATTTGGAAAGAAATCGAACACTTGAACCATGTAAACCAGGTTTTTCTCATTATCGCATTACTGAAGTGCACCTAATACATGGCTGTGTTAATTGTGGGCCAATCAGAAGCCATGGCTGATAGGTGAGGTCCGCAGGCTCCTGAGGGCACTGCCTTCAGAGCTGAGGACATGGTGGGTCTAAGGACTGCCAGGGCCAACCTGTCACGAGGCATGAGATTGGCCAAGAGACAATACTCCAGGAGGATCGCAGACCATTTCAATCACATCTAAGACACCAGGAACCTGTGGTGGGGTATCCATACCATCACGGACTATAAGTCCTCTCTGCAGACCTGTGACAGCTCCAGCTCTCTGCTGAACAACCTGAATGAATTCTTCGCCCGCTTTGAGGTAGACAATAACACCCCAGCACAGAAGACCCCACCTCCTCCTGGCGACCAGTTGCTGACGCTTTCCTGGGATAGCGTGAGGCGATCCCTCAGAGGGACAAACGCACGGAAAGCGGCAGGCCCTGACAACATCCCTGGTCGTGTCCTGAGAGACTGTGCTGAGGAGCACACAGATGTCTTCACCGACATCTTCCAACACCTCATTGAACCAGGCTGTTGTCCCCACATGCCTCAAAGCCACCACCATCATCCAGGTCCCGATGAAGTCGTCTCCCTCCAGCTACAATGATTACCGCCCAGTCACGGTGAGTGTGACTCAGCGCACAAGAAAACCTATCCAGCGCAGTGAACATACTGCAAATGAATTTGATATATAACTTTTTTTCGATATCAATTTGCTGTGTAATTCAGTGAGTGACAGGTGTCCAGCCAATCACACGATACGATGCAATGACACTATGCAGCCAATCACAGCGTTGACAGTACTTGCGCTTGTTCTCTGCTCCATAACAATAACAGTGCGGCGGTGATAAGTGACGCTAATGCTAATCCTTCATCATGGCGAAACGACCGGGCAGTGAATGTGACTCCCCATACCAAAATAAGAATGAACTGCGGTTCTTTTAAGTTGGAATGGCTGTCGGAGTATATGCAAATAGAAGATCAAGCAGTGAAACTAGGTGAGATATTTTCTTTTTCGAGTGAGAAAGTTATGCTCTGCAAAACATGCAGCAAAGTTAAAGTTAAAGCGAATTTTCCGATGGAGAAATTTGGACTAAATGGAAGCTGGACTACCGCAAGCGACACGTGAAAAAATGAACCGGCTGTCACACAGAAAAAAAATCAGACTCGGAGCAAGTTGAAGCTCTAATTGACTATAATTTACTTGCCATTAAAATGAATGCACCAAATATTGGATTGAGGTTGATTTGATTCCTATTCAATGTGTGATAATCATGTTTTTCAATGTTAAAAAAAAAAGCGCCAATAGTAACAATACAACACTTAATTGTTAAAATAAGCTTTTTTCACATTTTCAGGGAGTGGTGTGCCGCAGGATTTTTTTTCAATGAAAGAAATGTGCCTTGGCTCGAAAAAGATTGAAAAACACTGCTGTAGAGGCACCATTAAGAGCATCCTGACCAGCTGCATCACCATGTGGTACGGCGCTTGCACCGTGTCCTGCCGAAGGAGTCTGCAGCGCATTGTGAGAGCAGCTGAGAAGATCGTTGGTGTCTCTCTTCCCCCACTTGTGGACATCTACAACTCTCATCTGGCCCGCAAAACCATCCAGATCGCAGCCTCTTCGACCTGCTTCCGTCGGGTGGGAGACTGCGATGTCTCTGTGCTCGAACCAGCAGGCTCAAGAACAGTTTTTTGCACCAGGCGGTCAGGAGACTCAACTACCTCCCTGTTCTGCCCGCACTACCCACCCCCCTACCCCTGCCTCCTGCCTCTGACATCCGATTATTGCACTTAAACAATTCACTACCTAAGCTTTAACCTGCAGTAATCACAAGTGCCCTTGGTTGTTTGTTGTTTGCTATTTGTTGTTTTATTTGTTTATATTTATATATTTATGTCTTTATGTATTTTTATGCAGTTGAGTTTGCGGCCCTTATTTTTAGCTGTGTGTGTTTCAATGAACTCCATGTTTGCTCTGTGGTTGAGAGAGGAAAGTAATTACATCTGTGCTGTATGTTGCACACAGAGCATATTTGACAATAAAGCTGGACTTGACTTGTCATCGAAACATGGCTGTAACAAAATAAACACAATTATTTAAAACATTGTCTTAGCTGCAAGTGATGCACGAGCATCATCTCACTATCATTTTTTTTTGTTTTCCTCTTTCCCGCCCCCGACTCTTGATTTTTCGACGGCATGTCCAGATATCCCAAAATAAACTCCTGCCAAAACAAAATGGAACAAACTACAAGGGAATGTAAGAGAGAGACGGGTGGCGGACACTAAAGCTAGACTGATGCGAGGTCCGCACAGGAGATTAATCTGTTTTTGCATGAATAAACCTACATTAATTTTTTAACTTATACTTTTCAAACCGTAATTATAAATATTATATACTGTTGTTATTCCTATTATTATTAGGATTTTTTACGAGTTAGATTTTTTTTTTTTTTTTTTTGTGATCCACCACCCCACGCCCTTTTATGCCCTAGGGGCAATGCGTGATTTATTTTTGGTCAATTTGGTATGCTGTTTGGTAACAAAGCAGTCTGGTTTAATGTACTGTATTTTCCGTACTATAGGGCGCACCAAAAAGTCTTCCATTTTCTTAAAAGCACCTTGTGTATGGTCATTATGGTAATTTGTCGACCCCAAAATGGCTCCTTGCTGGAGACATGCTTACAATGTTATAACTTGCTGTTGGTTCAGTGAACTGTGTCACTGCTTTATTAAATATTTTTGTTGCAGCTCTGAAAAAAGGAGAGCTGTGGTGTTGTTTTTTTAAAAACACACTTTATTAATGGTTTTCACAGTCTCGACAAATACAGGTACGTCTTTGTCCGTCTCCATGCCTTCTCTTCTTCCGTTCGACTCGAGAGGCGTTCATGACCGCCTCCGAAAAACGTAAATTAACGATTCCTTCAATGAAACTACGAAAATTACAAATAATGCATCAAAAGATAACATCAAGCAAGGAAATCACAAAATAAATTCTCTAGCCCCCCTAGAGAATTTATTTTGTGATTTCCTCGTTTGTGAAAACACAACAAAGGAACAAATAAAAACTTCTGAGACCAGTCCAGTCTCCAACATTTAACTAACATCTGATCGTTCTTTTGGCGCTACGCTCAAGGAAATGCCAAGGGGGGGGGGCTATAGAATTTATTTTGTGATTTCCTTGCTTGATTTTCTGTATTTATGCATTATTTTCAATTTTCGGAGTTTCATTGAAGGACTGTAATCGTTAATTTACGTTTTTCGGAGGCGGTCATGAACGCCTCTCGAGTCGAAAGCAAGGAGTGTACCTCCATCTAGTGGATGCATTGTAGATTGCGTTATATAATCCAGTGCGTCCAATATATGAAAAAAAATAGACCATTCATTGAAGGTGCACCTCATAATCCAGTGCGCCTTTTAGTGCGGAAAATACGGTACAAAGTATATGGTTTAATAGTAGAAAAAAACACTGATCAAAAAGCTCAGCGTGGAATTTACAAGTATATGATAACTTGGCTCCTCCTGTCGCAGATAGAAATGTGTCACCCGAGATGAAGAAGACTTCACAGCATTTTTTTTTTTTTTTTTTAATCCTGTCCTTTCAGTTGAAATGTATTTTATTTTTTCCTTTGCAGACTAACAGAAGAGTTGAATTTGCCCGCCCTCCCAGAAATGTTATTTGGGGACAACATCCTGCGTATCCAACACTGTGATGGCTTTGGAATTGAATTCAATGCCATTGATGCCCTGAAGAGAATCCACAACACAGATGACACTGTCCAAGTGGCTTGTGCTCAACAATGGCAGGAGAGCAGGCAAGACAATCGCAGCATAGCATGGACTCCAATTTTTCAAATAGGTGTGAATGTGCGTAAAAGGTTGTTTGTCTGTATTAGCCCGGTGATTGATTGGCAACCAGTCCACCTCACGCCCAAAGTCACCAGAGCCATCTTCGCTCTAAAATATGCAGTGGCAGAAACTAAAATGCTTAATTTTTGTAGGGAAGAATTGTGCTTGTTGTTAAAGTAGCTTTCAAGCCACATAATTTTACTTTTGAGTATTATTATGAGGAACAATACTTTACTCTGTTACTAAGAGCGACATTCCGCTTGCTACTTTTATTTCATTAATCTCAGAGCGAGAGTGCTCTTTGTTTTTCAGAGTCGCATGACTCTGTTTCACCAATCCAAGATAACTACTAGTGATGCTTGACTGTATTTGACAAATCAAATGGAACCGGTGTTGCACACCCACGGCCTCTTATGAATCAAAGTTGTCACAGTGACTAATTTTTGTGAAACCAAAATAATCTGCCAGTGAGGTGAGCAAAATTCCCTTGACTAAACTTCTGAAAACTAATTTATAAAGCTAGTCCTGTTAAGACGGTAACAGGTCTGAAAACTGGAAAAGAAAAAAGAATAAAAATTGCTTCTTGAAAGCAAGAAATTGTTTTGCAAGAAATGTTTACTAAAAATAAGTGGTATATTTTCATGATAAAAGATCGTTTAAAGTCAGTTTAGAATTTCTACCTTTCTTGGAAATTTTAAAGAGTAAATAAAGCTAAGCCCTCCATGATCTGTCAAATTACTGTGGTGGTTTGTGTGTCCCAATGATCCTATGAGCGAAGTTGGCTGGGGCTTTATGCCCCTTGCGGGGTCACCCATGGCAAACAGGTCCAAGGTGAGGGACCATACAAAGATTAGGTGAAAGACCTCTGATATTGGATTCAAAATATGTACATTGTTATCCCTCTCCTGGACGTGGGTCACCGCTCCGCCCCACCCCATAAAAAAAAAAAAAAAAAAAAAAAAAGGAAAAAAATGTGAGAGGGAAGAAATTTCAAACATGCTGTCTGTTTCACAGACAGCACATTTGACAATAAAGTTGTACTTGATACTGGATAGTCAGCTTTATTTTTTTTACAGTTATTATACAATACTGAACTATGTATTGTATAATTTGCAGAGGCGATTGCTCTCGGACTGCTAGGGAAGCTCAGCTTCCCCTAAAATGTCAAAAAATAAGTGATCAAATAAATGTGTGTACATACAATTGTGTGTACATGTCATTGACTAAATATGCGCTACAATGCGCTCACCTTTTGTTCCGAATCAGCTTCTTGTTACTGGTTACGACGCGACTCTCTTCTCATTCATTCCCGCAACTTCACTGTGCTTTAAACTGTGTGGACGCTGCGCGTCTACAGCGCGGACGCTGGGCGTCGAGAGAGTTCAGTGTATGTTTTGCCAATGCATTGAAACGAGACGAGTCATTGGATAAATGCTGGATTTGTCCCGCCCATCGGACGCTCAGCGTCACTGGGAATCTATAGACAGTGGGCGTTTATGGGCTGGCCTGGACGCTCAGCTTCTCTGCATGATTGGATGATCTGTCTGAGGCTGAATCTCTTTTTGATTGATAGCGAAATGATCATTTCGCTCATCATTTCATCTTTTCATCTTTTGGTGGAGGCATCCGCGGGAACATTTTTCAATTCTCATTCTGTTCTGAGTTGAATCATCTGACTTCTTCTAATCATTTTAGCGACACTCTCTTTGTTGAAAACGACTGGCGACAAATTAATCTTTTATTTCTGGTGGGTTTTATTGTTCTGTAGTTGCTGTAGTTATAGGACACGAGTTAAGTCCCTGGAAAAGACGCCTTGTTGGTATGACAAGGTCACAGATAATTTTCTTGACAGAGCAGCATCTGCCACTGGGAGGCAGGGCCTATTTTTTGAAAGTCGAGTGTTTATACAATGAAACAATTATCAGGAAATCCGCTATGTTGATTTTTTTTTAAATTTTGGCATTTTATAGATGTCACATTTTGAAAAACTTGATTTTATCTTGTCATGAAACTGTAGGTGTTTTATCCAAAGATATTCAAGATGTATCGTAAAACATAGCTTTTTATTCCGTCTAACACTGTTGCAAAAAAAGTGTATGTTAGAGGTTTATTGTGCCTTAAAAATAAATAAATACATCTAATTCCAGTATGCAAGTACCCCAAAGGGGCCCAGTTTGCAAGAGCCCTTTTTAGCTATTTTATTTAATTTATTTACTTTATTTTATTTTTTTGGCTGTTGATTTGTTTTTTACTTTTTACTGTCATATGTTAAAAGTAAAGTCTTTATTTACTTATCTTGTCATTATGAAAGGGTGTTTCTTGAAATTAAACATAAACCAAAACTTAAGGAACAACAAAAACAGGACATGCAACTCTCAGGAAAAACTGAGAAAAATACTTTTGATTTTCTTCCAGAGTTGCTTCTGAACACCCTCAAGAGGTGGCGAGACCATACGACTGGACATTCACCACAGATTACCGGGGCACCCTAATAGGAGAGGAAATGCAGCTCAAGGTGGGTTAATAGCATATCTAATATGGACTGGAACATCAGAATCATCTTTATTGGCCAAGTATGTAGAAACACACAAAGAATTTGTCTCCGGTAGTACAGGCTACACTAGTATTATTTCCGTAAAATAAGGGTACCGTTGTGCAGTAGTCCCACCCAATGACAGCTGTGAGACAATGTGCAGAGTCATCAAGCAGAGGTAAAGTGATCAGTGGTGCAATACAATACTATGACGGTTGTGCAGTTGGTGCAGATAATTACTGTACCATTTTTAAAGTGACCAGTTGTAGTATTTGGAGAACAACGTTTAAGTGTGCAATTGTACAGAAGGTTCTTTAGCGCTTCAAAGTGTCTGGTGCTGTGGAATATTGATCAATGACAATTGTTCAAGCATTTCGACAGCTGGGGCTACAGTGATCAGCGCGGTAATACTGTCCCACATGGCTGTGCAAAAACGCAAAGAGCCACTATAGATTTGAGTTACTGTTTCGGGAGATAATGGCGAGAGGGAAGAAGCTGTTTGAATGTCTGCTGGTTTTGGTGCATATGGATCGGTAGCGCTTGCCTGAGGGGAGTAGCTGGAAAAGGTGGTGGGCATGAAAGCACCTTAGAATTTAGAAAAATGGTCCTTTCAACAAGTGATGTTGAACTGAATGTTTTCCGTTCTCTACCCAAACAAAACTGACAATGAGATGAAAGCGGTAGAATGATTCTGAACTGCTGTAAAGCAATCAAAACAAGAGATGGGCACTTTACCGTATTTTTCCGGTCTGTCCTCGGTCCACGACTCGTTCCGTCATTGTCTCTCAGTCCTTGTTCCTGAACTAATTGTCCTCCGTCCCTGTCCGTCCTCATCCTTTTAAGTCGCTTCCGTCCTTATCTCCCACCAGTCCCACCCCAAAATTCTCCTCTTTGGCCGGAGGATGTCACCAGCTGTTGAAAAAACCCTCTCCACAGTAGCAGAGCTCAGGAATGGGGTGTTATATTTAATAAATAAGTCCACCTACGCCTCCCTTACAAGCACTGTAGCAGTAGGTTTAACTCACTTTGTAAGAACAAGCAGCAATTTGAGAGCTTGTAAGCAATTCCTTTAACTCTAAGAAGCTTCCAGCGGTTTCGTGCCACTCACAATTGAAGTTTATTGTCAAATTAAAAAAAAAAAAAAAAAAAAAAAGTCTGCTGGCTTAATGCTAACATGATGAGAAATGCTCTAGACGGGAGAACACAGCGCCTGAGTGGCAGTGTTATAGTGCATTTATTAACAGCTATTTGTACATAAATGTTACGTTGGCACATTAGACACGTAGACAGACACACTATACATCAGACAGTTTTTGGCCATGGACAATCAGAGGCAATAAGTGACAAGTGATCACTCTGTTTGGCAGGGAGATAACGAGTCAAGAAACTTAAGTGAACAAAGCAAATCAATGGTGAAAAAGAAGGCATCCAAAGAAGTCATACACAGGTTTTGCTCATTATACACTTCATTTACAATGTTGTAAAAGTTTAAAAGCCTACTTCCTGATTTATCTTTTTGCTTGCACTCAACGTTTTAAACAAATTTAAATATTAGTTTAAGGCAGCACAAGAAAACAAGCAATGCAGTTTCTAAACCAATGTTTTTATTATTCAGGGAGAAAAATCCCACACCTACATGGCCCTATTCATTCATTCATTTTCCGAACCGCTTTATCCTCACTAGGGTTGCGGGGGGTGCTGGAGCCTATCCCAGCTGTCTTCGGGCAGTAGGCGGGGGACCCCCTGAATAATAATAATAATAATAATAATAATAATAATAATAATAATAATAATAATAAGGCTGCCAGCCAATCACAGAGACGAATAACCATCCACGCTCACACCTAGGGACAATTTAGAGTGTTAAATGCATGTTTTTGGAATGTGGGAGGAAACCGGAGTACCCGGAGAAAACCCACGCAGGCCCGGGGAGAACACGCAAACTCCACACAGGGAGGCCGGAGCTGGAATTGAACCCAGTACAGGAGTCTCTCTGTCTGTTATTGTCAATCTTAAGATTTTATGCTACTACCTGTGTCTGTTTCTCTCTTGCTGATTTTCAAGGTGGCTGAGACGACAGAAAGAATTAACTTGGAGAAGCTGAGGGCCCGTGAACAGATTGTGTTCTTTGACGAGGTCCTACTCTTTGAGGATGAGCTGCATGACCATGGGGTCTCAATGATAAGTGTTAAAATTGTAAGTGCTGTCTTGATACGCTTCACGTTACGATGATTATCACAATATTCTGGGGAGGTTAGCAATATAAAAAAGCTCACGGAACTGTATAAAAGTTCATGATATTGTGTAAAAAAAAACCTCAAAAGAAACAAAAAGCTCAATGGCATTGGAACTCCTTTTTTTTAATTTTTTTTTTTTTTTTTTTTTTTTTAAAGATCAAAGGCTCGCGTCACACTGCAGGCAAATCTGACCCAGATTGAATTTTTATACGACCTTTATCTGTTTTTTTCCTTCTGACGGTCTGAGCGAGTCAATAACGATTTTTTTTTTTCAAATCCAAGTTGGGCCAGTTTCGTATGTGGTCCTGGATTGGGTACTTATCGAATTTTTGCAATGCGACCGCAGTCTGAACGGGCAGGTCCTCCATCCGACTTTTGACATTATATCTTAACATTAATATTTTCCCCGTTGAAACAAAAAACAAAGCAGACATTTCTGATGATACTAGTAATGTCGCCATGTAGACCAGGGGTGCCCAACCTTTTTTGACCGAAGATCTACTTTTCAAGCAGCCAACATCGTACGATAGACCCGTTCTCGCACGTGCACATCCACACACCTCCGCATATGCACACACACACACACGCATTCCTTGATGAGCAACAGCCCTGACATGAACGAAACAGAAAAATAAATATTCAAGACTTGTACGGGCAAAGTGTATACAAAGGAAATCACTGTCTACTTTAGTGAGACCTGACACAGGGAGGCTAGGATGCAGTTTTGTCGCGTGCCAAGCGCAGAAACATCACTATATCGTACCTCGCATGTACTGTTTTAAAATGCTCCTCCTGCGAATCCCGATTCCCTTTCTTTGCCAATGCCATCTGTGCATTGCAGGCCAACAACAATGAGAATAAACAAAAAATAGCTCTGATTACTCGCTGCAATTGCAGACTGCTGACCGCTAACAACTTCCTGTGACGCAGGTCATGTGCCACTAAATAAATTGGTTAAAGGTGTTCTACTTTATTTATTTATTTATTTTTAATACTTTTTTTGTGGACGCAAGACTGATTCTTGGGGTGACATGTACACTAAGACAAAAATATTATAATAATGCGCGGTCGACATGGGACCAGTCCACGGACTACTGGTCGACAACGATCAATTGGTTGGGCAATCTTGACGCAAACACTTAATTTATGATGTGCGACAATGACATGACGTCTATGTAGTTGACGATACCGTATTCCCTTGAAGTGGGCGAAAAGCAATCTTCTTTGATGGACGCATGCTGCTTTTAATATCATGACACCGATTATATTGTGAAAAATCTAATCTAATGATGATAAATGTATAATATAATCACCAGATTTTTATGCTATTGTTCCTTTTTATTTTTTTTTTTTGTGCCCTTAAAGCAACAGCGCCAACACCCCATAGTTGCTCTCAATCTCTTTTTCAAATTTCATGAGGTTATTTCCTTGTGACAAAACTACAATCATAGTGTAGCTATCCATAGTATATCTGTCGACCATTCGTTTGTTGGCTTCTGCTTAACTGGATCTGAGTCAAGCAGGAAGCAGTCTAGAATCTGGACTCAGTCTTGAATGCAGACTCTCCCCCAAGATCTAGACTCTAGATCTTGGGGGACTGTGTCTCATAACTGACCTGAGAATGCTAAAGTATCTCAAGTTGAACTATGGTTGGTGGTCAGATATGCTTAGAATCATTGTGTGTGTTGTGTTCAGCACATCATGGCAAAGGTAGAAGTGATATTGTCCCCCACCCAATCGGTTTTCAGCCTTGGTAAAAAATGTGCAGACTATTTTTCATCACTTTTTCTTTTGCACTCTATTTTCTTAAATTGACACTATTTTGTGTGTGCCTGTGTGGATGTGATGTGATGCCATGCCATGCAGAGAGTGATGCCCACCAGTTTCTTCACATTGCTGCGTTTTTTCCTGCGAGTGGATGGTGTCCTGATCAGAATAAATGACACACGCCTGTATCATGAGGTAAGTTGACAGGATATATGGCTAAAGAAAATGCAGTGGCATGCACCACATCTTTTTGACCAAAAAAGTACTAACACAATGGGAAATTAGGTGATCCATTTAAAGGGCAAGTGTGAAGTAAACTAGGCCAACCATCTTTTGAGTAATACTTACAGATAAAACTATAAAAGTAGCATACTTTTTTTTGTTTTAACGCAACCACCCAGGTTCATAGTCAGACCCATAGAAACACTCTTCATCACAAAAATGCTCTTGTTCGGCAATCTCCAGCGAGTGACGTCATTCAAAGAGTCGGCAGTCAGCCATTGTTGCATTGTTTATTGTCCCGTTAACTGCTCTTTGCCATTGAGTTGTTCGGTGAAATGCCTCAGCGCTGTGCAGCGATGCATTGTTCACATTCAGGCAAACAATTGTTTGAGTGCCCAAAAAAAAAAAAAGAAAGAAAGAAAGAATAAGGGACATAAATGGACCAGTTTCGTTCTCGCAAAGCAAATACATTTCACGCTGGTGTTACAAGCACTCTTTTCTCAACCGTTTTGCTTGTGATAAGGGTTTGCAAAAGGTGGGTGTGACAACCAATAACTCTGACTGTTGTTTATGAAAATGTTCGATTCAAAATATATGAGTACATGGATGTAATCCTATCCGAAAACATTCCAACTATATTGCTGCATGGATGGAATCCTCTGTCATGGTTTGCAACTAATAATGCTGCAGAAGGCCTGCCGATATATTGTGCGCAGTGCCCGTACAATGCAACCTTAGGGCTGGCAACCGGTTCAGGGTGTCCCCCGCCTCCTGCCCGAAGACAGCTAGGATAGGCTCCAGCACCCTCCGCGACCCTTGTGAGAAGAAAAGCGGTTCAGAAAATGGATGGATGGATGTATTTATTTAGTTGTCTAATTTTTGAAACACTTGAAGACAATTTGTGATTTCTTTTGCTTCCAGGCTGGACAGAAATACATGTTAAGAGAGTTCTGCACAAGGGAAAGTAACATAGCTGAATTGAAGGTAAACTTTGTACAACAATCTAAAGCACAGGTGTCAAATTCAAGGCCCGGGGGCCAGATCTGGCCTGCCACATCATTTTATGTGGCCCACAAAAAGCAAAGATGTCAACTTTCATGACATTTCCTAAAATCGCTACCAAAATTTTTAATTCTCATTTGTAATATATAAGAATGATACTGTAAGTATTTTCTTCTTACCAAACTCCTCATTACAGTAACTTGAACAATAGGTGAACAAATCCTTATTCTTGGCTTCTTAATATGATTTCAGTCATCACGGCCCTCCAAGGGAAATTGAAATTAAAATTTGGCCCGCGACAAAATGTGTTTGACACCCTTGGTCTCAAGCATGTTCCACATCAGACCTGGGCAGCTAGGTCCTGCAGGTCACATCCGGCCCCGCTCCATAGTCTGACAGTCTCTCACTATGTTTTTGTAGTCCAAATGAAGTGCACACTGTATGGTGCTTTTATTTTGAAAATGCTGGTTTTATGTCGATGTTTGATTTTGATTATTTTCACTATATTTGGTGACTTTTCAACCCCGATGTGGTTCTGTGTTGGGCCACCACAGGCCAAACTGTGGTGGCCCCTACAGAACTAGCACTGGCCATTAGTGCACTTCAGGTGGTCCGACACTGTCACGTGGTGGCCACTGTTAACATTGAAACCTGCCCTTTTGCGACTAAGTTATGTTAGCAACATTTGTGTTTTCCAAATGCTGGGGGGCAGGAGGTGGATTTACTCTGATAATACGTGTATCAACGCAGACTGCAGACAGAAATTCATTTTGATCATTTTGCCAGGCCTGATGTTTCATGAGTTTTTGTGCATGTTTAGACCCTTAAAAGTAGTGTTTTCTTGGCGAATGACGTGTTACTATGGCAACAGCTTTTCACAAAGTCCGGAAAATACGGTAGTTCCTCATAAAGTGGACATATGTCACACTTAAACACTCCTATCCACCACCAACCCAAATGACATAAGAGCTTCTTTGCCATTTAAACATCCTGTGCCCATTACAAAATTTTGCACCTTGCACATTATTTCCACTGTAGGGGTCCCACTGTTCCCTTAAGTTTGGAAAATGATTTTTCAAGTCAACTCAAAATATTAGGCGTAGAAAAAAAAAGTAGTGTGTTTCCGGTAACCCGACCGACCGACAATTTCTACCTCGAAAAAAAACTTTACGGTCGGCATTTTTTTCAAACAACCTTCAAATTTATCACACGTCATCATTAGTTCTACCAACAGTTAACATTAGCATTACTACACCTTGTGACGAATGTTTTATTCATAAAGGTACCATGCTACAACCAGTAAATTATAGAATAACCAATACTGTTTCATAATATTTTTCATAACGATTAGCCTACAAATCTAATGACCAACTTGCCTCGTAATCGTGCCTCTCGTCGTATCTCGCTCTCGTGTTCTGTGCATACATCCCAGGTGAGTTTAGTGATATGCCCTTTGGACGATTCATACGAAAAATCAAACTGGCATTCCCATTTCTTAAATGTCGTAATTAGTAGACCTTGGTGAGTTTTTTTCGCCGCCATCTCAAACTTTCATCCGCGCGATTCCTCAGTTTGCGGACTAGAATAGCAACCCGCATGCGCACGTAACGTTATCTGCTGCGTTCCCCCCAACACTGAAAACAAAACAAAACGAAAGAAAATTAGAAGTAACACACTCACACACCACACCACAAACACACATAGAGGCACAGTGAAATCGCGTTGATCACACAGTCAAGTCGTGTGCGGTGACTTTAACGGTTAACCTATTTTTCGGTACCGTTAAAATGCCGCCACGGAAACGACACGCTACCGGTAACTATTGTT
>NW_017805494.1:825960-840261 GCF_001891065.2 Hippocampus comes | reverse complement strand
GTTTTGACTGAGAAATTTCCTTGCGTCCCAAAAACGCACATTATTTGGAACTGTGCGTCCCGTGGGAAAATTATGCGTCTAGGACGCGGGACGCAGAGGTAACGAGATGGCTGTAACACCCAGCCGCCGGGTACCCAAATCGCTCGCCGCCTTTCAATGTCTCCTTGTTTTATGTTTTATGGTTATTTTGTTTACATTTTTGATGGGGGGGGGGGGGGGGAAGATTTAAAAAAAAAAAAAACTTTGTCCAACCTATCGACCCTATGCTGAAATTTCATGTTACCGGAAACACACTACTTTTTTTTCTACGCCTTACAAATGAAATTTAAGACGGCTGTAAATAAACTTTACAATGCAGAACAAGTTCATAAAAAAGTTATTTTTAAAAATTGATGTCATAACATCGTTTTTTCCCCTGTCTTTCAGAGTGTTCCTCCTTCATTGTACACTGATCCGAATGAGATTGCTCAACATTTAACTTTCAAGCTCAGAGAGTGTGAGAAGTTGGAATTTCCGGAGCAGGAGCCTGCTAATGACGACCTTAAATGACCAGTTTATTCTTCTTTATTTTTTTTGTTGAACATTGAACGGAACAGTAAACTGACTTGTTCAAATAATAAATAATACAGTCACCATCATGTATGTAAAGTTAGTCTATATATGCATGCACTAGGCATACGAGTAGTGCCAAACAGCCTTCCACCACATGATACTCCACTTGGCCCGGCCCCACATCACGCAGCCTCTGTTGCTTTTCCAACAGGTGTGTGGCGTAATGGAAGAGCGCCCGAAACTCGAAACGTATTCAGTTCTGCCGTAACATTTCACATGGTGTGTCTCGACCACTGAAATTTAAATTGCTTTTGCACGATGTGTCCACATTGCTAAGTACAGCCCGTCAAATGCACGGATGATTTCAGATGAAATCTCGTTTTCCAGGTTTTACCAGCCAGACACTGCCACCCTGTGTCATATCAAAAACAGGGTACAGTACTGTATTTTGTGTTTTACATCAATATTGAACCAGGGGAACCATTTTACAATGTCATATGTACTATAGATCAGAGGTCCCCAACCTTTTTTGCCCCACGGACCGGTTTCATGTCAGACGATATTTTCAGGGACCGGCCTTTAAGGCCGGATGGATACAACAATATAATGTGATATGACCTGCATGAAAAATGTGGTATTTTCGAAACATGTTTCGTGTTTATTATTATGACACGAGGAACGTCCTATCTGGCCGCAACATTCTCTGGTCATTATGATAACGTTTAAACGTGCCTTCAAAATAAAATACGCCGGAAATAAAAAGTCCTTTAAAAATACGACTCACCATCGCCGCTTATTATGCAGGTGTGTGTGAATCTCCCGTTGAGATAAAGCCGTATTTGATATAGGACTCCTGATACTGTCTTATTCAATGTAGCCTTCGCTTTCTTGAAAGTCTTCGGCTCCTCTTCTGTGTCATAGCTGGGCCTTTTCCCCTTCCTGAAAAAACTTTTGAAAGACGTTTGTTTTTTATGCGGTAAACTGTCACGTGACCGAGAAGCGCGCATTCACCTGCGTCAACAGTGACGTACTGTAGACTGATATAAAAGAGAATCCGGTAATTTTTCAAAATAAAACATCTTTCAGATTCCGAAATGAATAAAACGGAAAGTGCGTAAGTTATTTATTCTTTCTGTGCGGCCCGGCACCGAATGACCCGCAGACCGTTACCGGTCCGCGGCCCAGTGGATGGGGACCCCTGCTGTAGATGATGTGGTGCAATAGTAATTTCGCAAGCGGCACACACAGCTTCATTCGTTTTGAATGAGAGCTCACGGACATTCATTGCCCTCCATTCCTGTCCCAAGCTGAGGCAACAGCAACGCTCCAACTCTGGCGGCCGGCAGATCTCTCATTAAAGTGAATGGAACCCATCGTGTGAAAGGAGCATCTTCTCTCGACGGTGCAAAAATGAAAGTGTTTCACGAATGACTGTTGAAAGAGTGTGGGTGTGTGTTTTGTTTGCAGGGGATCATTTTGATATTAAAAAAAAAAGAAGACCCAGTGATGTTCTTGGATTGGGCAGGGCTGGTGTTCAGAGAGCGGGAATTAGGGGGAATGTTCCAAGACAGGTGAATGAAGGAAAACACTGGGGATATTTTTGGTGAGGAATTCACATCTTATATATACACACACACACACACACACACAAAACCTTGTGTAATTTGCAGGGTCATGCACATGCACACACCCACTTACACTCGCACACAAGCACACACCCCTGCATGTGACCACACATCACAGTTTCAACTCACTAACTCACTCCCTCCTGTATATATTTCACTTTAATAGTTGTATGTGTAAATATACGGTTATTTTGATTTCAAAAGCCCTTTTTGCCATGTTATGTTCCTTTGGAGAAGGAAGGTATTATTTCTATATTTGAGCTGATAGAAAAGGAAAAAAAAGTGGCGTTAGTCAGTTATGCTTGAAATGCTTTTACAGAAGGATACTTTTTTTTTCCCAGAAATTTTAATTTTTATGAAACTTACCTAGAATGCTGATTGCTAATACATGAAAAAAGCTAAAAACTATAAGCTCGCTAATCTTTCTTTTGGTAGGTTTCTTCATCTTTATGTAGCCAAAGAGCACAATAATCTTTGGACGTTGCAAAATCAGCCAAAATCCAGTAAAGCGGTTGGTACTAAAGGTGCTCCAATGAAAATAATTGGAGGAAATGAGTTAATGCTGAAAGGTACAGACAGGTTTTGGAGAAACTTATGTTGCCATCCAAGCAACGTCTTTTTCATGGACACCCCTTTTAATTTCATCAAGACAATGCCAGACCACATCCTGCACATCTTACAACAGCGTGGCTTCATGGTAAAAGAGTGCAGGCACTCGACTTGCCTGGCTGCAGTCCAGACCTGTCACCCATTGAAAATATGTGGCGCATTATGAAATACAAGACCGCGGACTGTTGATCAGCTGAAGCTTTGCATCAAGCAAGAACGCAAACGAATTCCACCGACAAAGCTTGAACCATTCGTGTTGTCAGCTCCCAAATGTTCATTGAATGTTGTTCAAAGAAAAGGTAATGTAACACAGTGGGACATGACTCTGTCCCAGATTTTTGGAGGGTGTTGGAGGCATAAAATTCAAAGATTAAAGTTGTCAGTTTGAACATAAAGTATCTTGTCTTTTTTGTGTATTCTATTAAATATAGGTTGAACATGATTTGCAAATCATTGTATTCTGTCTTGAATTTAACAAGTCCCAACTTTATTGGAATTGGGTTTGTATCCATCTATCTATCCATCGAGCCATCCATCCTTCATTGAGCCAAGGCACACATTTTAAGTTTGAAAAATACCACAGCATACCACCAAACTCACTTAAGTGGATACGTGCCAGTTATATACTTTCTGCCATCAAATAGAAGATTCATTCATGAGTTCTGTTTGACTCTATAAGTCGCTGGCATAGCTAGATAAACAAAGATACATTATATGTTATAAATAATAAATTTTTGGGCCAATTACCGTATTGGCCCGAATATAAGACCGCCCTGATTATAAGACGACCCTCTCTTTTTCAAGACTCAAGTTTGAAAAAATACTTTTTGAACACCAATTTAATTTTTATACAGAAAATAATTACAGTACATCTGAAACAAATTATTATATTTGAGAGAAAAAGCATGTTATTTTTCCTCATCCAAATCTTAATATTTGAACATTTAAATATGTAAACTAAAGTGCAATCACATTCGTAAATGAATGGCTTCTGATTTTTGAAATGTAAAATACATCATAACTTCTCAGCTGCCGGTTAACCTGGCCGATCTTCGACCCCAGTCGAGTCAAACAATGAAAAACATTTTCACTGCCCACGAGAAAGAAAAAAACACCTACTCACCCCCGTGTTTCATGCGTTTCATATGCAGAGTCTGAATAAAGCTAGATCAGGGGTGTCAAACTCATTTCACATGGTGGGCCACATACGGCCTCGGTAGATGTCAAGTGGGCCGGACCATTAAAATGATACCATACTTTGCTATAAATAACCAAAACAATGTCTTTCCTTTGTTTTGGTATAAAGAAGCACAAGAACATTAGGAAAATGTTGAAATTTAATGAACATATCTTTTACAAAATATTTCATGAAGCACCTTACATTTCCTTCGACAAATGTGCAATTTACTTTTATCATTCACATATATGCATTGCAAATGATCCCACTGATTGTACAAACATTAACAAGTAATTGGTATTGAAAAATATAGTAATGCACTTTAAGATTAAACGAGATTCATAAAGAAAGGAAGTTTTAAACCATTTACACGTGCATATAAAATGTAAATGTAATCTTACAAACTAAGGAGAGTGCTATTAAATGTGTAAATGTGAGAGTGCTATTGATAGCGTCTGCTGTCATGGGTCTGTCACAGTGACGGACTGAGGCTGCTGTTGTCTTCTTCTCTGATCAAAACAGTGTCCCCTTGCGGATACTCAATGAATTGCACCTTATTAAAAATATTAATTCTGTCTTTAATGCATTTTTTTCACTTTTAAATTATCCTGCGGGCCTAATTGAACCTCCTTGCGGGCCGGTTCCGGCCCGCGGGCCGTATGTTTGACACCATGCTCTACATAATCATCTCGCGGGCCGGATTAAACTCCTTTGCGGGCCGGATCCGGCCCGCGGGTCGTATGTTTGACACCCCTGGCTTAGACTAATATGCCTCAGCAATGGTTGAGAATCACAGATCTATGGAGTTTCACTATTTGCAGGCCGACCCGATGCCTATACCCCACAAGTAGTGGGGGTCCACCGTATATGAAAGGATACTGTCGCAATATTTTTCTTTTGTCTTCCTGAGCAATTAAAACAATTCAAGTTACATGACTTAAATATTACGGTATTTGGATTACATTACTGTTGTGTAAAAGGTACTGTACGGGAATACATTGACAAATGCAGTGCAGCTCAGCCTTTGGCTAACGCGGGGGTCGGCAATATGCGGCTCCGGAGCCGCATGCGCCGCCTAGTGGCTCCCTGGAGATTTTTAAAATGTTTGAAAATGGAAAAAGATGGGGGAGTGAAAATATATTTTTTGTTTGAATATGGTTTCTGTAGGAGGACAGACATTCTTAACATTTTCCAATGCTGTAAAAATATGTCGAATAAATATTACATTTCACCATTTCTGTCAACAAAGATTTGCGTCACAGCCTGCGACATACATTTCTATGAGCAGAGCAGGATGCCAGGCAGGTGGCTGTTGTAAGAAGAAACAGCGTTTCATGTCCAATTCACTGAAGGAACTGGCAAAGAATGGCAATCTGAAGGACCGACAGAAGCATTTTAAAACGGTACATGTCAGCTAAGAAAGTTAACATGCTGCAAAAGTGCGTCCCGTGCATCGTTCATCTTAGCCGCCTTTATGGCTGTTGCTCATTATGGCATGCGCGTGTAAGTGCGTGCGTTTGCGTGCGGTCACGGGTCGATTGCAGGAGGCTGTTTGATTGAAAAATAGAGCTTTGGTCAAAAAAGTTTGGGCCCCCCTGCTCTACAGGATGCACTGCAGGAAAAAAAAAAGGTTGAATCGAGAAGGCTCATTGTGTACAGTATTTGGAGCCAACTTAGTCATTTTGATAGTAGGCTAATATAGATAATTACAGCCTGTGTTGCCTTCTTTCTGAGGCTTTTAATTTGTTGCGGCTCCAGACATTTGTTTTTCGTTTTTTTTTTGGTCCAATATGGCACTTTCAATATTTTGGATTTCTGACCCCTGGGCTAGCGGATGTCATTGCTCGCAATATGCATTTGGCGGGATATCAAACTCATGTGAAACTGAATTTAAAATTTAACATAGTGTCCATGTATTTTCAAAAAAATTAAGGAAAAAAATGCTTTATTGTGCGGCCCGGTGGTCTAGTGGTTAGTGTGTGGACAGTGCAGAGGTCATGGGTTCAATCCCGGCTCCAGCCTTCCTGTGTGGAGTTTGCATGTTCTCCCCGGGCCTGCTTGGGTTTTCTCCAGGTACTCTGGTTTCCTCCCACATTCCAAAAACATGCACAATGGGCTGATTGACCATTCAAAATTGCCCCGACGTGTGAGTGTGAGCAAGGATAGTTGTTCGTCTCTGTGTGCCCTGCGATTGGCTGGCAACCGGTTCAGAGTGTCCCGCGCCTACTGCCCAAAGACTGCTGGGATAGAATCCAGCACCCCCCGCCACCGTTGTGAGAATAAAGCAGATCGGAAAATGAATGAATGATTTTTTGTTCTTAACTTTTATAAAGTTGGCAACAACTTTGCACCAGATGCAGGTCCTTGATTGACAAAAGTGATGAATTTTCCTTTTTTCCATCACCCCATCGATTTTAGATTTAAAAAGTTTTATACTTGTGAAATTACGGTAAACAGGGAACAATACTGAAAGCGCTTTTTTTGTTGCTAATTTCTTCCCCTATTTTTCTTTTGGATGAATAATGTACTCTGGGGAGAAGTACAGATTGGAGAGCTTGGTGTGTGGTGTGACAGTGATCTTATCGCTTCAAACACCCACAAACTACCACTTTTGGAGTTCACAGATTTCAACATCACTGAAAAATCTGTTCTAACTTAAAACTTGAGAGCATGAGCACATTGGAACACAACAATGTGCATCCTACTTTTTTCATTGCTTTTTGAAAACATGTCTTTTTTAAGGCTTATTGTGCTGTTTATGTGAGGCTCCGTGCAGTACGTCGCCAAAACCTGAAAAAGATATCAGAGTGGTTGGCGCAGAACCCATTGTGTGGCTGTCATACTTTGACCTCAACTTTTCCTTTTATAGTTTAATAATACGATGACAGAAAATTTAAGTTGATTCACAGACTGTTTCTTTAGATAGAATAGGCTTTTATTACATAACAGATCCCATGATGGTGGGTTTTAATACATTTTGTGACAGTTTGTTCATAAAAAATAAAATAAATTCTATCTCAAATAAACCAATATGCACAACTGACCAAAATATGTCAGAAAAACAAAAACACAGTTTACATATTGAGTAATCATAACAGGAAATATTTACTGAACATATAAATGCTGTACAACGTTCGAGTATTAGAACAAGATTCTTTTGGTCCTAATGTTGCTTGATGACTACCAGGTTTTTCAGCATGTCAAAAGAGTTGCCATCAGGCTCCACAGAAACAATACCCTGCTTCATACTGTGGACTTGAAGAAAGCCATTGCTATCTAGACCCACCACCTCAGCTTCATCTCCTTCCTCACTCCAAAGATGCACCAGACTTCCGCTGAAACAAGAAACAAAAAACAGGTGATTCCCTCTCTAGGGTACACTTTTATAGAATATTACACACCCCACTCGTCTACAGTAACTATTCTGAGTTATGTAGTCATGGGGTGTAGATGGCATGGAATAAAAAACAATAAAAAAAAGGCAATTTCTCCATTGTGAGACAAAGGTTTTCTTATCTTATACAGGGGTGACATGCCCCCTCCGCTTTTCATGATGACTGCCCCATTTTCGCCATGTAAGAATGAATGCATTTCGAGTAAGATATGTGGCTGTAAACTTGAGTCTCAAAGATAAACACATGGCAGCAAATTATGAGTTGAGATGCATTTTTGTTGAAGTGCTGTGCTTCGTTTATTTGTGCTTTGTTTATTTCATTTTTTTTTTTAGAATCTTTTCTCTCTCTCTTTCTCATGCACTCTTGCATTTCACATCTGCTCGCCATGATGGCAATTCCTGTATCAACTTCCTCATATGCTTGTGTTTTGAGTACACAAGAATGCGTTTCATGTGCACACAAATGTGATTTTTTTTTTTTTTTGCTAGAATTTATTTATATTTGGTGTAAAACTATTCTGTCTTCATTTTTTGCTTATTGCTACCCACTCGCTTGCTCTCAGTCATGCTGCTGAATTCCCCGTTACCATTACCATAGATTATAGTACATGTACAATAGGTATATACGGGATACCCTTTTGAGCACCATTGGTAACACCTGTTGGAACCTGGACTTGGAGGAAAAAAATTGGAGGGTTGCCATATTGAAGCAGGAGTCCAGCGATGGTTCCGGTTCCACCTCTTCAATTAATTTATTGTTAAAAAAATCAACTGGCTGAATTTTTAAGCAAATTTCACGTGGTTTGTTTTGTTGAAAACACAGATGTGGCTACAATACAAAAATAAAGAAAAAAAATCAGTGTACATTGAAACTACAGTGATCCCTCACAACTTCACGTTTCAAGTTTCATATCTATATACATGTGAGCGCCATCAACTCCCAGCATCAAATAAGAATATACATCAAGTAATCACCCTGCAAGAAGTAGGTTACACTTCTTGCACATCTATTGACACAGTATCTTAAATACAGAATAATATGAAAAAAAAAAGCAATAATTGAAAAATTGAGTAGAATGAAAAGAAAAGGGTGTCTATGCCTTTAGGCAATACCATAGGTTACTCTGAATTTTATCCAAATATCCCACAATCTCAAATTTCTCTTGCTTATTTCTCATAAATGTCACCTTCTCCATTTCAAAAATATCCCCAACCACGTTGATCAGTCCTTGACTACTGGAGGATCTTTTGACAACCATCTTATTGTTATGGCTAAGATGTTGTAGATGTATATCTGAGCAAAGCCAATAATTGAATCGGGATTCAATCCCAGGTGCGCATCATTTCATTCATATTCGGGAGGGCGATGAATGGAAGACCGCATTCAAGACCCCGCTTGGTCACTTCGAATATTTAGAAATGCCCTTTGGGTTGACCAATGCCCCTACCGTGTTCCAGAGCCTCATTAATGATGTGCCAAGGGATATGCTTCACAATTTTTGTTTATTTGGATGACATTTTATTTTTTTCTCTGAACATGCAAGAACACCGTCAGCCTGTTTGAAAAATTCTTCAGACTACTTGAAAACAGATTGTATGTAAAGGCCGAGAAATGTGAATTCCACTCGGATGCTGTCCAGTTTTTTGGTTTCATTATTGAGAAGGGACAGCTACACGCGGACTCCACCAAGACAAAGACAGTTGTAGAGTGGCCAATGCCATCTACCTGTCGACAGTTGCAAAGATGTCTGGGTTTTGCAAATTTTATAGAAAATTCATTTGGAACTACAGTCAACAGGCAGCACCCCGAACAAAGTTACCCTCAAGAAAAAACAAGTTTTGATGGACAGAACTAAAGAGATTATTCACTAGACCACTGGTACTGTCACATCCTAAACGTGATCTATCATTTGTGGTTGCGGTAGACACTTCAGATTCACAGGTGGGGGCAAATCACTTTGTAGGTGACCCCAGAAATTGTACGTTGGTTCAACCATGAAAATTAAAACTAATTAAAACTAAAGAGAGCAAGCCATTTTCAACATTTAAGATTGTAAAAAATAACACCCTCAAGTGCAGAATGACCAATAGTACAGATTTGTGTAATATGAAATTGACCAAATTGTGACGTAGGAGGTTTCAGGTCAAAGCCGGCAACATATTGTTGCATGTAGCAACTAAAACAAGTCCCTAAAGCTTAAGTGGCAGCTTCGCTCACCTGTGAAGCCATCTCTTGTAGTAGAGTGGTAAGATTGCCTCTGCACCATCATGTTGAAAGCGGTCTATTAAGGCCTCCAGGCAGCTGACTGTCCGGGCAATAAGCTGTGCACAGCTGAGAGGTTGCAGCTTGCAGTTGTGCTGAATGTTGTATTGCCGGATTAGGTCATTGATGCACACTGTTGGATTGCTGTTGTTCACATTGAACCCACACCCTGGACATCATATAACAGGAGAAAAGGTTTGTGGGTTTTTTTTTGTTAAATGCTTCTGTCGTGGTGATGCACAGTTTGTCAATAAAACAACACAGATTCTGAGGGTTTACACATGCATGAAAACTCATAAAACTGCACATTCATCAGGCCTGGCAAAACCCTCAATATTTTATTTGTTTATTGTGAAATTAAAAAAAAAACAAAACAAAACAAACAAACAAAATACGGCTCACTAGCGCCCCGACAATTTTTTAACAAACCAGCCCCAGTTGTATGTTTCACCTTGATGAAAATTTGGTGGGACATTTAACAGTTTAAAACCAACACAAAACTCTCTTGGATCTGCAGCCATATGCTAAACCTAACAGGAAGTCCGCAATTTTAAATTTACTTTGTTTTGAATTTACAATATATTTACTTGCGTCACCTTGACTAAAAAAGTTGCTGTAACTTGACCTAGATGATCATATTTTGTCAAAATTTCACACACTTGATAAGAGTCTAGGCCTGAAGACATCTACAAACTTATTTTCATCGTCGTGGTGGTGCCAACTACTGGCTAAAGGAAATATATGTTTTATTGTTAAATGTTTTTTTTTCCTCTCAGACGGTTAACCAGATTTACCTCATATTTGCTCAAAAGAGTATTTAGGCCAGGGGTGTCAAACTCATTTCACATGGTGGGCCACATACGGCCTCGGTAGATGTCAAGTGGGCCGGACCATTAAAATGATACCATACTTTGCTATAAATAACCAAAACAATGTCTTTCCTTTGTTTTGGTATAAAGAAGCACAAGAACATTAGGAAAATGTTGAAATTTAATGAACATATCTTTACATAATCATCTTGCGGGCCGGATTAAACTCCTTTGCGGGCCGGATCCGGCCCGCGGGCCGTATGTTTGACACCCCTGATTTAGGCCTTTGTGCTGTTGCAACACGAATTTTGTGAATTTCCGTGAAAAGCCGTTACCGCATAGAAAGGTTTCAGTTCATCAAACCAATTTTATAATATCACACAGAGACTACCTAAGGAAATACAAATGCAATCCCAATTCAATTTATTAAGGCACAAAAAAAAAAAAAAATCCAAAAGTACCTGTCCCGATGTGAAAAAGTACCCCCCCCCCCCCCCCTTGTGAATAAAGACAGTCTTGAGAAAGCTGAGTTCAAACACCTGAGCACCACGTTTGTTGACTCAAGGAATCATAAATAGAATCTGTCAGACAAACCGCTGTCAGAGCCATTATCCACACATGGAGAAAACTGGGAACTGCGTGAAACATTCCCAGGAGTGGTCGACCAGCTAAAATGACTCCCAAGAGTACAACGACGACTCATGCAGGAGGTTGCAAAAGAACCTAAAACAACACCCAAAGGAACTCCAGACCTCGTTGGCCTCAGTTCAGGTCAGTGTTCACGACTACCATAAGAATGACACAAGCTAAAAATGGCATCCTTCGGAGACTTCCCGGGCAGCACAGTGGACGACTGGTTAGCACGTCCACCTCACAGTGCAGAGGTGAAGGGTTTGATTCTGGTTCCGGCCTCCCTGTGTGTGGAGTTTGCTTGTTCTCCCTGTGCTGATGTGGGTTTTCTCAGAGTACTCCGGTTTCCTCCCATGTTCCAAAAACATGCATGGCATGTTCATGGAACACTCTAAATTGTCCATAGGTGTAATTGTGAGTGTGAATGGTTGTTCGTTTCTGTGTGCCCTGCGATTGGCTGGCAAACAGTTAAGGGTGTACCCTGCCTCCTGCCCTGAAGACAGCTGGGATAGACTCCAGCTTGCCCGTGACCCTTGTGAGGATAAGCAGATTCGAAAATGGATGGATGGATGGGAGAGTTCCCAGGCAAAATCCATTGCTGTCCAAAAAGAACACAATAGGTATGTCTCACATTTGCCAAAAGACATCTTAATGATCTTCAAGACTTTTGGAAAAACACTGTGGACTGATGAGTCAAAAATGGAAGATGTGCGGCCCGTTACATCTGGGGTAAGAATGAACATGATGCCAATTATGAAGCATGGTGGTGGCAGTGTGATGGTCTATGGCTGCTTTGAAACTTCATGACCAGGACTACTTGCTGTGATTGATGGGACAATGAATCTACAGTCTACCAGGAAATTTTGAAGTAGAATGTCCGACAATCAATTTGCGCCCTCAAACTCTAGTGCTCTCGGATCATGCAGCAGGACAACGATCCGAAACACACTAGCAACTCCACCTCTGAATGGCTAAAGAAAAAAAAAATAGGGTTTTGGAGTGGCCAAGTCAAAGTCTGGATATGAATCCAATTGATACAGTGTGATCTTAAAGATAAGATATCCTTTATTTGTCCCACACTGGGGAAATTTAAAGTCTACAGCAGCAAGATTGTGGGTAGAAAGAAGAAAGAAGAAAAACAAAGTGTATGCATTCAGAAATTCATAAACAGGCAGTTCATGCTAGAACACTGCCACGTTTTGCATGATGTTGGAGTAGAGGACCACAAAAAGCAGGGAGGCAGGGAGGAGCAGGGTGGAGTGACCAAAATGTATTTAACAAAAATGCAAACAGGAGAACACGGGAAAAACACTCACTCAAATACACAGAGTCCAGAAAACCACAGGAACCAAAGTTATACACCCTGTTACAGAAAATAAAGTGTGAAAAGGAGCATACAGATACTCACGTACTCACACTCACAATGGCATCGCAAACGCTTGATTCCAGTTATTGCTGCCAAGGGTGGTACAACCCATTATTCAGTTCATGGGGCAATTATTTTTTTACTTTGGGAGGGAGGTGATTTTTTGTTTGTCTAAGTAAATTAAATTGGCATTTAGAAACTGCATTTTGTGTTTCCTTGGGTTGTCTCTATGTGATATTAAAATTGGTTTGATGGACTAAAATCTTTGTGTGTGATAAATATGCAAAGAACACAGAAATCAGGAAGGGGGCAAATACTTTTTCAGGGCACTGTACTGTATATGCGTTTGTTCAACCCATTCATATATCCAATTGATTGCAAAGGTTGGAAGAGACAGCAAACAGAAAATTAATCAAGGTACACCTAAACTTTTGGTCTACCATCCACCAATAAGAGACTCAAATTGGTTCAATGGATTGAAAATAAATCCCAAAATCTTTGGCCTGAATTTAACATCTGAGACAGGAAATTTTTCATTGGGATATTTAAGTTATTTTATAATGTGGACAAAATATTTTTAATTAATAGAGTTGTAGAACTGCAATGAGAAAATGTTAAATACGGAGATTAGTTGAGTCTGATGAATGTTGTTTTTGTTTCGCAGTGTCTGAGTCCTTGAAACACGTGTTTTGACGTTGTTTTATTGTTTCCTCATTTTGGAGAGATGTTTCAAAAATGTTGAAGTAAATGGATTAATACCCAAAATTAGACATGCCAAAAACTAGATATGGCTTGGGGACTTCATAAACTGCAAAAATGGCCATGCATCCATCCATTTGGGTCGCCTGGTGTGCTGGAGCTGATACCAGCTTTCTTCAGGTACAGTAGCAGGCGAGGGACACCCAAAACTGGTTGCCAGCCAATCCCAGGGCACACATAGACCAACAACCATTTGCGCTCATACTCATGCCGAAAGACAATTTAGAGCAGGGGTGTCAAACTCATTTCAGTCGCGGGCCAATTTAGAGTGACCTCTTCCCTCTGAGGGCTGTTATGACAGTGATACCACAAAATTATTACTCGTACACAACAAATTAATGGATTACTAGTTTTCAAATCAGTCAAGTCAATTATAACAGTTTGTTCAATTATTGTTCAAGTGAGTGTAAACTGGGTAACAAAATTATTGTAAAATCTCAACATTACCATATTGGCCAGAATATAAGACGGTGTTTTTTGCATTGAAATAAGACTGAAAAAGTGGGGGTCGTCTTATATTCGGGGTCTAGACATTATACCCATTCACGACGCTAGATGGCGGCAGATACCATTGAAGCAAACGCTGAACTTGACTCCCCAGGCCAAAGCGAACCCCTGTCACGAAGAATAAAAATAAAAATAGTGGTAGCACGAAGAAGAAAAATAAAAAATAGCGGTAAGAAAGAAAAGAGAAGAAAATAATAGAAGAGATAACAGGAAATGGAGAAACATAGCGACAATCTGGAGAAAAGTGGGTTGAAGATCGGCCAGGTTAACCGGCAGCTGAGCAGAAGTTATGATGTACCGTATCTTCCGCACTAAAAGGCGCACTGGATTATGAGGCGCACCTTCAATGAATGGCTATTTTGTAATTTTTTTTTCATACACGGGACGCATCGCATTATCAGGCGCAATCTACAATGCCTCCACTAGATGGTGCTACGCTCCTTCCATTCAACTCGAGAGGCGTCCATTCAACTCAAGAGGCGTTCATGACCGCCTCTGAAAAACGTAAATTAACTATTACTGTACTTAAATGAAACTACGAAAATTGAAAATAACGCATCAAAACAGAAAAGCAAGCGAGGGAAAAACAAAAAAAAATTTATATTCCTCC
>NW_017805494.1:815278-825937 GCF_001891065.2 Hippocampus comes | reverse complement strand
AGAATTTATTTTGTGATTTCCTCGCTTGATTTTCTTCGTGGTTTCATTGAAGTAAGAGTTAATTTACGTTTTTCGGACGCGGCCATGAACGCCTCTCGAGTGGAACGGAAGAAGGCACGGACACGGACAAAGACGTACAGTACCTGTATTTGTTGAGACTGTGAAAACCATTAATAAAGTCTGCATTTAAAAAAATAAAATAAAACCACAGCTCTCCTTCTGTTCAACATATACAGGTGCGTCTTTGTCCGTCTCTGTGCCTTCTCTTCTTTCGTTCAACTCGAGAGGTGTTCATGATCGCCTCCAAAAAACGCAATGGCATTTCCTTGATCATAGCTCCAATAAAACCATCACATGTAAGTAGTAGTTATTTATTCCTTTGTTGTGTATTCACAAATGACGAAATCACAATATAAATTCTGTAAGGGTGGGGGGAGGGGGGGTATAGAATTTCTTTTGTGATATCCTTGCTTGCTTTTCAGTTTTGATGTATTATCAATTTTCGTAGTTTCATTGAAGTAATCGTTAGTTCACGTTTTTCGGAGGCGGTCTTGAACGACTCTCGAGTCGAACTGAAGAAGGCACGGAGACGGACAAAGACGTACCTGCATTTGTTGAGAATGTTTTAAAAAAACACACCACAGCTCTCCTTTTTTCGGAGCCGCAACAAAAACTTACTTAATAAAGCAGCGACACAGTTCACTGAACCAACAGCAAGTTATAACATTGTAAGCATGTCTCCAGCAAGGAGCCATCTTGGGGTCGACATATCGTAATGAACATACACAAGACGCACCGGATTTTAAGGCGCTCGGTGAGGTTTTAAGAAAATGGAAGACTTTTTGGTGCGCCCTATAGTGCGGAAAATACAGTAATTTACATTTCAAAAACCAGAAGCCATTCATTTACGAATGTGATTGCACTTTAGTTTACATATTTAAATGTTCAGATATTAAGATTTGAATGAGGCAAAATAATTTTTCTCTCAAATATATTGTTATAATCATTTGTTTCAGATGTACTGTAATTATTTTCTGTATAAAAATTAATTTGGTGTTCAAAAAGTCTTTTTTCAAACTTGAGTCTTGAAAAACAGGGGGTCGTCTTATAATCAGGGCCGTCTTATATCCGGGCCAATACGGTAGTAGACCTTTGTGTGTTTTTTTCGCCGCCATCTCAAACTGTCATCCGCGCGATTTCTTAGTTTGCGGACTAAAATAGCAACTGCATGCGCACATAACGTTATCTTTTCACCACCCCCCAGTTGCGTCCCCCCCAACACTGAAAACAAAACAAAACGAAAGTAAATTAGAAGAAACTCACACAACACACCACAACACATACAGGCACAGTGAAATTGCATTGATCACACAGGAGAGATTCGATCGCGTACAGTCAACTCATGTACGGTGACTTTTATGGGAAACGACTTTTCAGTAACGTCAAAATGACGCCATGGAAATGACACGCTAACAGTAACGATCGTTACTGTGAAATCCTCAGGCGTGCCGTAGTTTTTTTTTTTGTTTGTTTTGACTGACAAATTTCCTTGCGTCCCAAAAACGCACATTATTTGGAACTGTACGTCCTGCGGGAATATTATGCGTCTAGGACACGGGACACAGAGGTAATGAAATGGCTGTGTATGTTCTATTTTGATGCCCGGCACTAATGATGCTCCATGTATTTAATCAAATGTGACCATATTTTTAATTTTTTTCTTTCTGCCTAAAAAAAAAAAAAAAAAATCAATAAAAAGTTCAATAGCAAAAAATAAATAAAAATAAATAAATGTTTGCGAACATATTGTGAACTTTGCAACCTTGAACGAACCCTGATGAAAAACCAGCATTTGCTATGTGTGCAAAAACTTGCAAGAACTTGCCGCTCAGTGGGATACCACCTTAATGCACAAAAGAATCTCAAAGAGAATCACAGGCCCACGGTTGGCAAAGACTGGTGACATCCAATGATCAAAACACCAGTGCAAGAAAAAATTCTAATTCCCATTTCGGGGAAAAAGATCAAACCTTGCAGGGAATGCAGATGAGGGTCTGAGACTTTTTTGAATGTCCATATTTGGCCCATTTTTTAATTTAAAGGGGCTACACTTTTGTGCACTTATCCTAGTTTGGTTATCCGAGTTTTAATACAACTGACTTCAAACTTGGTCAGTGTCATCTCAAGACCTGGGACAGTAACAAGGATAAAAATGTTGAGTTTTCTCCATACTATGTAGGGATGGGGCCTCAAATTTTGCATTTCAAATTTGACTTCGCCACAAGCGAAGAAAAGCCTAATAACACCCCTGTACATTTTCAAAATAAATAAACAAATACACCCCCAACTTTATATATATATATATATATATATATAAAATTCGTCACGGTCTGAATACTTGAAACAACTCAATGGGGAACAAAAAGAGACTGCAACACCATATATAAGCGCATCGGATTATAAGGCGGACTGTTGGCTTTTGAGAAAATGGAATGGTTTTAGGTGCACCTTATAGTGCGGAAAATAGGGTATTGTATTGCACCAGTCGAACAGATCCAAATGAAAATTTACACTGCCATTGTGTGACGTCCATGAACAATGTTCCTGTTTCTGAATCAGCAAAACAACAACAAAAATTTGACCAAAAAGACCAAAATGTTTTGGGAGGACTAACTCCAAAACCTAATAGCCATGTTTCGGATTTTCCACAAACTTCAGGCTTTGATGTCCTGTGTGCTTTTTGTTTGTTTGTTTATTTTTATCTAGGACAAGGACCATGAAGATCAACACCATGAAGAGCCCTCACAACAGTCCTATGCAAGACACACTGTTGAATGCCTTAAAAATGGCACTATATCTTTTTGTGCTAGGGAGCACAGACCTTGAGGATAAGCGTGAATTAAACACTCGAGTGACACAAGAAGAGGTTACCTATTAACAGATGGAAGGTTGAACCCATTACAGTGGAAGTCACAAGAACACCTCCAAGCTTCATCACATTGCTGTAGTAGATGTCGTTGGGCCACTTTACCCGCAGGTCAATGTCCTGAGGAACGTTACAATTTCATAAAATACCACCAATTGCAATGCATTATATTCAAAACCATTGTAATTTCGAACATTAGGTATGATGTGACATTCTAAAGTTACAAATTAACTTAAAAACCATCAGGCTCCATCATTAGATGGTCTAATTTCCAAAGACTCAAAGTAGAAGGCACGAAACTGTGTGTTCACTCTGATTCCACATTGTCTGTAGTTGCCTGGAATCAATTAGGATCTTTTAGTAAAGCTGTATTGTTCTACACCAAAATGGCATTGCCCTGCCCTGATTTGTTATTTCTCCACTGCACTTGGCCATGTGGTTAAATTGGAACCGCTTTTCACAACCTCCACCGAGCTGTTTCTAAAACATAGGCTGAGTAGGACAGATACCTAACTGTTTTTTGATTGGTTGACAGATGTCCGTCAGTCAAGGCTTCATTGGCCACCTCTCCGAGTTGCTGCCACCACCGACGCATCATGATAACCCTCCGGCATAAGAAGTCACAGCCTGGAACCGTGGCGATCATGACCCCTGCCTCTGGGGGTTTGGATGCCAGAGGGTGATGACGACAAGCCGCTGCCGGTGACAGCAACTCGGAGAGGTGGCCAAATGAATGAGAGGCGCCAAATGAACGAGAGCTCCCTTTTATTCAAATGAGTGGATCCGGAGAACGGCGCATGTTGCGCACAAATGTTTTTATTACAAGCTTCAGTATTTGATCAGTGATACATTTGAAATTAAATATGGTTAGGTATTGTTGTAAACCACAATATATGCGTACTGTGTCTATGCTGTATTTTTGTCTTGGTGGTTGTTTCTCTCTCGCTTAAACCCGCAAATGGATTTTTCGTCTTTTCGCATTTGGGCTGTAATTTTGCGACATCACAACATTGTGGAACAGCAAATAACATTTTGAAAAACCAGTGGCCGAGACTCGCCACACATGCAATATTATAGTGCCGTGGAAAAGTATTTGCTCCCTTCCTGATTTTTTTACATGTATAGACTAGTAGTTTTTATTAAATTAAATTGGTATTTAGAAACTGCATTTTGTATTTCCTTAGGTAGATTCTGTATGATATTAAAATTGATTTAATGAACTGAAACTTTACTATGTGATAAATATGCAAAGAACACAGAAATTAGAAAGGGGGCAAATACTGTATTTCAGCACACTGTGTGGCACAGTGCTTTATGATGCAAGTCTGCACTGTGCACCCAAGGCGTGCAAAGTTCTGGCGTCCCTTCACTGGCACCCTGTACATTTTCGAGTTCTTTACAAGATTCTATTATTTGTTTTCAAATCTTTAAATGGTCTAGCACTACCACACCTCTCTGAGCTCCTTCACCCCTACACGCCTGCCCAGTGCCTTAGGTCTGCGGACCAAATACTGCTGGAGGTGCCGAGGTCGAAGCAAAGGCTCAGTCGGGATCGAGTGTTGCTGGTCCCTCTATTTGGAATGACCACCCGTTAAACGTTAGGCAAGCCCCCTCACTGCCCATCTTTAAAACTCATATTACACTCATTTTATTCTTTCGCTTTTGACTTAATATGAGTTTTACTGTTTTTGTGCTTTTTGTTGTCGTAATTAATTTGTTTTACGACTTAATTTTGCTCCATGTACAGCACTTTGTATGCATCGATGGTTGTTTTAAAATGCTCTATCATTACACTTGAGTTGCGTTCAGTTGATCACGCCCCAATTTATTGGCACCAACTGCAAAAGAAAAGCAACAGAGGCCAGGTGTGGTGGGGTACAGTGTGGAAATTGGGATTCATCCACTGATCCTACATAACATTCATTGCATACTAAACTTGGGAACGGCCGGCACAATTTTCACTTTGAACTGAAACTACCCATGCAGACACACAAGGAAATGTGGAGGCATGACTGGTATGATTCCCCCTTTGTGACTGGCTCCAGGTCAGCCTTTACATAGCTCAGAAGCTCCGAAACTGCATTACTGAATTGATGATATGTCTCAACAATTGTTGTTTGTGGCATTAAAAATGTTTACTTGAACATAAAAGAACTTCTTGCCACCTCTCATTTTGCCTGTGGTACACTGCAGAGTGGTTTGCAGTGCCTTTCAGGCACAGTAATTAAATAATCTAAATCAGCCATTGCAATTCACCTCAGGTTTGATAAATCACTTTACCAAGCTAAATTCATCGATTTGCATATATTCCTCTCAGAAGGTGCAAAATTATTGTGCAGCAATATTTGCTTATTTGACAAACGCAATTTGTGATGCGGCTGATTAGTCGATCAGCTTCCTCATCCGTTGGAGTGAGCGGTCAAGTTTATGCCCATTTTTGTATCTGCAAATTTTTAGTAAATCGGGCCAATAAAGTACTAGTACATACCACACTAATATCACAACTGTGAATAAATCTGACACAATATAATGTGTATATTGATACCTCATATCCAGGAAGTGTCAGCACAGCTTCAATCACAGCAAGAGCAGCCAGGTGTTGCAGAAAGGAAATCCTGTGTCCAAGCCTTGAACTCAGCTTTATCCGGACACATAGCGTGAACATGGCACAACCAAGAGGGCTCAGCCAGGCATTTCTTCCCCTCCCTGCAGCGGTACATACAGTACATGAATGAATAGGATTTTTTTTTTTTTGTTTTAATATCATTCAGAATTCAGATCCTCAAGTAACCAAAAAAGGTCACTTTACGAGAGTTTGTTCTTTTTTTGGTTTTGAATGCGGAGATGGGATTCGGCTGCTAATATGTGCAGAGCAGCACAGGTATCGACTCTGTGAGAGAGACGACTGTTAGCCACCCCAACTATTTGCCTTAACAACTTTAACAGAAAGCTGATGAAATTAACTGGACAATACAAACAATATATAGTGGTAATTGCTTTCTTGACTGACTTTAGCGTATTTGAAAAAGTTGAAGAATTTAAAAATGACCCTTTGGTGCAGATTTTAGCAAGGATCATACAAGTTGACAAATGATTTGCTTTTGCGGGCCACATAAAATGATGTGGCGGGCCGGATCTGGCTTCCATGCCTTGAGCCCGAGTGGGAGTTAACTGAAAAACTAAAAATACAACAGAGAATTACACACAGTTTTTAAAACTCCGTTTACGATAAAGCTGAAGTCAATGAAGGATCCTACTCAATTGCTCATAGGAAATTAGCATCGACTTAGGGAGTGATATTCCTAAAAGGAATATTCACAAACGCACGCGGTGGAAAAGTATTCACACAGGTGTATGATAACACTATTCAAGGACACAAATTCTAAAAAAGCAAATTACATTAATAGAGTTCAATCACAACGTTGATCTGTTCTCATAAGTGTGCACTACAGCCACGCACGGCACCACACTGCCCCGATGAGGCTAAAACACAGCGACAGCCGTTATTTGTTTTAGTTTTTTTCAGTTGCTATTTCTTAGTCTGTTCTCATTTACCCTCTTACTAATGCATCTTCTCCTTGTTCTTTCAGGTTATATTTAGTGTTGAGTTTTTAAGGAATTTTTCGACAACTTTTTGCCAAACCAACACGTTTTCACATGACATAGCAAGAAATACTATCCATGAGATCCCTAATTAGCCCAGTAAATGCCAAGAGATGTAAAAATAACATAAGATAAAATAAACATGATAAAGAGATAAGGGTAATGCTCATTGAAGGCATCAATGTTTGCACAGATGCAAGGCATCAAAGATGTGGATGTAGCAGAATGAAATGCAAGAGGCTTGAATTTCACATATTTACAAGGTTATTTTGTACTTGAGAAAACAAGTAGTGTTCAAGAATAAAGTTCAATGTGCTGCAATGAATGGACATGAGGCTACATTGATAGTTTTCAGTACAGTCAAACCTCAGTTTTCGAACGTCTCTGTTCTCGAACAAATCGGTTTTCGATCAAAAATTTCGAGTTTTTTATGCCTCAGATTACGACCGAAAATCGGTTCTCAACCAAACTGAGTGCACTTGAATGCGCCACTTGACTCCTCTCGCCTTCCTTACATGAGGAAGTGACGCTTCCTCGTGTAGCGTTCCATTGTGAGCAGACGTGTTCAATGAAGATTTTTTTTTTTTTAAAAAAGAACGTGGTTTCGGTTTTCGAACAAATCGGTTTTTGAACAGCTTTCTGGAAGGATTATGGTCGAAAACCGAGGTATGACTGTAGTTGAATACAAACTAAATTTTAAAATCAATGAATAATAATTTTCAATTATCAATTTCTATGTTAATTAAAACAACAATGATTTTTTTTTTTTCGATAATTGTCCAGCCCTAGACCTTATCCAGTCGGACAGGACGAAGTCTACCTGCCCATTCAGGCTGCATGTCCCATGCACAAACCATACATTTGAAGCACCTTCTTCAAAAAGAAGCCTCTTTGGTTTTGTCGTATGTGTGTGTGTCTATCACTGGTCTATCTAAATTTAGTGGAAAAAAATAAAAACATTTAAAAAAGGATGGCTTTTTTTTTTTTTTTTTTATTTTACTAACGGCTGTCCGAGTTTGGACACCCTGCTTTAAATGCTAAGTAAACAAACATCTAATTTTGTATTAAATGAGTGACATTTTGAAAACATGCTTGACCAATGTACTTTTACTTTCCAGATGCAATTATGTTCATCTTTGCTTAAAATGCCCTTTAAAAAAATACATTTGCTTGATTTGACCTGGGAAGCCATGGTATACAAATACTGTATGCCAAAGATGCTCAGCACAAAGAGAGAATAGCACACAGTTAAGTGTTTATACAAACCATATTTTCCTTGTATCTGGCATGTGACACACAGTATGTATGCAGATGCACTATGAAGGAGCACTGACCTCTGCCCTGACTTTGTTGAGCAGCTATGACTATTAAACCAACATCTTCTGGTAAATGCAGATTTAGTCTAGAGGGAGACAAATATTTAGAAGAAGGCATTAAAACTACAAAATTTAAACAAAGAAAACAGTTTGTGATAATCCCTTCAAAGAATGTACTTTATGTTGCTTATGAACCTCAAATGAGCAACACTTTGTACTGTGATGATAGTATGAGAGGCTTGTCAGCAAAATAATTAGGGGCCACATTAATTGTTTGCAGCACAGGTTTGTATGCTGTACCGTTAATGTCATTGCAACATTACAGGACCGTGTGTAACCCACAACTGAAAACAACGCAGCATAAACAATGCAGCATGAAATGTGTGTGGAAATGATGGGGGGAGGAGGGGGGACGTCTATAGATCCTTGCACATAGAATTTTTTAAAACCCCCATTCAGTGTGTTGTAATGGCTCAGTTAGTTAGACGTCAATATACAAGAGAACTGTGTTTAAAGAAAAAAAAAAAAGACTGTCAATCTCATTTTAAACCACTGGTAGACAACCTTTGGTCCGCGGGCCACATACGTTGTTTCATACACATAGTATTCATGTTTAATGCGAATGATTGATTTATTCTACAGATTGGCTTTGTGATTTAGCTTTTACTACGGACATACTGACCTAACCTACATGAATGAGCTGAATGTGACGTAACAAGGGAAAAAAAAGCATGTGCATGAAATGCAAGCAAACATCATCGCCTTCAAAACCATACTGGTTTATTTTCAGAGCAAATGTCAGACAAGTCATTCCACGCAACATGTGAAAAAAATACAGAAAATCACTGAATGACCTGCATGAAGAATTCTGCCGGCTTTGTGATTTTGGAAAAATTGACAGGCCACTTCAGCTTGTGTCATGTCCCTTCTCACAAGACCCAGAAACTGAGTGAGAGATGGAACTGATTGATCTCCAATGTGACATGATGTTAAAGGAGAAGTTCATCTCCCTTTAACTGGATGAGATTTATGCTTCATTACATCCAGAAGATGGCACAGAGGATGCTGGTGTTGTTTTTGTGTGTGTGTGTGTGTGTGTGTGTGTGTGTGTGTGTGTGTGTGTGAACAAAGTGTGATGAAAATGAACAAAACACCCGGCAAATCCCAGCTGAGTGATGAACACCTCAAATCTGTTCTAAGAATAACCACACTTTGATGCACTGGCAAAAAAGGGTATCAACAACACTGTTCCCACTAAAAGGTATGTTAATACTTTAATTATTTTCTGTTTCTGCTTGGTACGCACTGTTAAAAAAATGCATTTTTATTTTATTTTGTGCTGACCCGGCCCGTCTGTCAATTTTTAAAAGTCAACATCACCCCGAGCCAAAATTTGTCCATCAGTCTCACCGACTGAAGTTTGCTGGTTTCTTTGCACTCGGTACCAGTGGGTCAAATGCTCTTAGCTGTTGATATAATGGAAGCGTAAGAGCAAAGAGCTGCTGATGCCAGATCCACGTGTGCTTTTGACTCATAAGTATAAAAAAAAAAAAAAATTGCTAATTTTGGTTGAAGGTCTAAATCAGCTGGCACAAGTTTTGTGTGTGTTTTACAGTAGACATTCCCTGCTTTGAAATACATTGGAAGATATTCTTGATACATTGTGTGATAACATGTATGACAATTAATAGGGCTCTGGAATTTTTGTCGAACCTTTTTTTTTTTAATTCTTCCAATAAAATTTAAATTGATCAACTTGAAAACTGTATGACTTAAAGGGGAACTGCACCCAGAAATGTTTAAAGCCAAGGTTCTATGGACCAGCACTTGTGACAACATAGTACTCAGATTGTGTCTTTTGGATTAAACAAAATGATTAACCTTCATAAAGGGGGCCACCATGTTGCACAAAAACATCAGCTGCAGATTTGGTAGTGGCGTCAAAGTCCCTGTCGAAAGTTAACTAAGGCCAGGGCGTTCCATTGAATTGTGTCAGGTGACAGATTACTGAGAGTGATGGCTTGTGCAGGTGCGATACTCAGGCTGAACAATTTCAAAGAAAAGATTGATGTGCGATTTTTCTGATATAAATTGCAATTTCAATTTGATTCACGCAAATCAAGCTTTAGTACAATAATCACAATGTACAACATTTGTTGGGATAACAACATGGAAAAAAAAAACTTTTACAACTAGAGCTGTGAGCAGCTATGAAGTGTCCTCGCAACCGGGGAAACCATGGGCTACTGCCACGTTGGAATATTGGAATTAGATTTTATTTATTTATTTTTATAATGGCACAATAAACTTCAAACATAGGGATTTTTTTTTTTCCATGATTGAGTTGTCTGCAGAGTTTCATGAATTTCACGTATGTTTAGACCCTCATCTCTAGTATCTCAAGTTTGGAACATTTTCTTTCAAGAAAACATTGGGAATTTACTAAAATGTTGTGCATTTTTAGGCTTTCAAAAACAATGTTGTTTGATTGTCAACAGTGTTGTGTCCAAGGACCGGCAACCCGAGGCCAAGGCCAAGGCCAAGGACTTGCCTCCGAGGCCAAGGCCAAGGCCAAGGACTTGGAAAATTTTCCGAGGCAAGGCCAAGGCCAAGGACTTGAGAAATTTTCCGAGGCCAAGGCCAAGGACCAAGGACTTGCTTCCGAGGCCAAGGCCAAGGACCAAGGACTGATTTTGAAACTGAGGCCTAGCCAAGGACATGTATAAAACAATGCGATCATACCACTTGGCAGGTCCTCATGATTAACACCCCTCCATCATAACCCTTTGCACTCCCTAACGCTTGAATGAAGTG
>NW_017805494.1:814512-814769 GCF_001891065.2 Hippocampus comes | reverse complement strand
GCCGGGTCCGAGGACCGAAGGTCGGTCTTTGGTCCTTGGCCTTGGCGTCAGGAGTCAAGTCCTTGGCCTTGGCCTTGGGAGTCAAATTCTTGGCCTTGGCCTCGGACTGCCGGTCCTCGGACACAATGAGGGATTAGAGCCTCGAATCCCTTGTCCACAGATGTAAAGTGGGTCCGAGGTTTATTCCAGGTTTATTCCAAAAAATAAATGGATCAAAAACTGGTGTACTCATGTGGCATCATAAGAGTATTTTTTTT
>NW_017805494.1:805530-813451 GCF_001891065.2 Hippocampus comes | reverse complement strand
TAGTGCCACCGCAGAAACGTGACGACTGTGCAAAAATAACTACATAAAAGACACCACTGTTACAGAAAGACTTTACACGCTATTTAAACTGCCGATCGCGAACGGAACAAACCGTGATTGAAACTAACTGTGATGCCGCTCTTTATTCGTTGCGCTAACTGTTACCTGTCAGTGGCAGACCCGCCCCTTTTAAAGCGCCAGCTCAATCTATCAATATTGGTTGCCCTGGATGGAATTTATTTGATTCCTTCGTGATTTTTGCGGTACTCGGACCCACTTTATATCTGTGGACAAGGGATTCGAGGCTCTAATCCCTCATTGTGTCCGAGGACCGGCAATCCGAGGCCAAGGCCAAGGCCAAGGACTTGACTCCTGAAGCCAAGGCCAAGGACCAAGGACCGACCTTCGGTCCTCGAGGCCAAGGACCGGCTCGAGGAACACATCACTGATTGTCAAACAATGTGTCGCAACGGCAGCAGCTTTTGAGGAAGTGAAACACTTTTGGTTTTCCTTTTCAATATCTTGAGACGAACCAGCCAAAATCTCAGGTACTTCAAGATGGAATCATTTGGGGGAGTTCAATTAAAGTGGAAAATTAGACTAATTTTGAAAAGAGATTAAAGATGGCAGAATTATTGTTCGGTTAAGCCTACGCAATAAATGTCTTTGTATGCCTTGGGATGTTACATATGCCTCCTAATTTTCACAGGCCTTAGTCAAACGTACAATTGAGGGTGCTTCATTAAAAATTTGTATGGGGTGCTTGTGACGCTTTTTTTTTCACCAATCACAAAATAACCCTCTAAAATATGTATTTTTACCAGGCCTGATGTGTGCTCAGAATTTCATATATTTTTACTAGGGTTGGGAGATATGGTAATACGGTATCCCCCAGTGTCTAAAATCGTGTCACTTTCAACTTTGTCATTAAAAAAAAAAAAAAAAAAAGATGAAGTGCATAAGGGCCTAAAATGACATTAAATTTTATGTATATGTGCATTTGTGTTTTTCAACTTCATATTACTTTAGCTTTTTAAAACTAATAGTAGGCTGATGATGTTTCTTGTAACCGCAGCCGCGCATTTTGCAACACAAGTAGATTGATCCCCGAAAACTGCAACTGCTACAATTTAGGAGCCTTTCACCTTCAACCCTTATGACAGGGATGGCAGCAAATGTCAATGAGGCTGTCAGCAAAATCTGCATGAAAATGGTAATGGTGAGAAATGGAAATACTTTAAATCTTGAGACTCCTGAGGAACAATAAAGCTATAAAAATGCTCGAAGGCATCGCCAGGGATTCCCTTGATTTAGTATATAGCACTACTTAGTCAGGTTTCATTTTCTTCCTTTGAGATAGAAAAAAGAAAAAAAGCAAGTCAGGGGTGGCAATGACAAAAGCCTGCCAGCCTCCAATGCGGAAAACGGCATCAGAAAACCAGGAATGATTGTCACCAAAAATGTATGTGCATATGTAATAGGTATGTGATAATTATTCTCTGAAAATGTTACAACGAAACTTGCAAAACTTTTTTTTTCTTCATTTCCCATGCGTTAAAGTGCATAAGCATATGAATGAGGCAACGCTTCCGATGTTAATATAATCCCAAATCTTGTGAGTTTTGTTCTAATATTTTCAGACTGATGATTTATATCCATGTGCACATAAATTTTGGTGACAATCGGTCCCGTTTTTTGTCCACAAAGTCACAAATGTTTTGTCTATATGAGGCAAATAGAGGCGGCACGGCAGTCGACTGGTTAGCACGACCACCTCACAGTACAGAGGTCGCCGATTTGTTGCCTGGCCTTCCTGTGAAAAATGTGCATGTTCTTTATTATTATTATTATAATACAGCTTTATTTCGATATTGTGATTATTATTAATATTTTTTCACAAAAATTAACCACATTTTGGGGGTACCTAAATATGGACAAAAACTCACCAAACTTTTTTGGCACACTCATCGGGCCTGCTGAAAAATTTGATATTTTAAAGTCGTCATAAAAGGTGAAAATGATTTGGGTTTTTTTAATGGCTTGAGGAATTGAATTCTCATTTGAAAACTGCATTTTGTATTTCCTTGGGTTGTCTCTGTGTGATATTAAAATTGGTTTCATGAACTGAAATCCTTGTGTGCGATAAACATGCATAGAACACAGTAATCAGGGAGGGGGCAAATATTTTTTCACAGCACTGTAGATATGCTATTTTAAAAAATGACTCCGCGATGTGTTCTTGGCAAATGAAGCCGAGTAATCAGCCTTAATGATCAAGAGTGAAAATACCGAAAAATGGCTGCCGTCGTACGTTAGTACACAGAGGTAGTAGATGCAATGTTTTAAACATTTTTCGCAGAACTACATTGTAGATTTAGGTGAACAGCAACATATAATGAAGATATGCGAATGAAGGCAATCTTGGGTCTAGCTTTTCTTCTGCTGTAATGACACAATATATGTCCCGTGTTGTTCATCTGAGGTTGAGAATTTGACAGAAGCAGATGATTTTCATAGTACCGTATTTTCCACACTAAAAGGCGCAGTGGATTATGAAATTTTTCCAAAACAAAAATATCAGGAGGCTGAGGTATGTTTCTTATGGCAAGGATGGACCGGCGAATTATTTTCAAGAGGTCCTCATGGTATTGAGGCAGTGTAATCAATGTAGACTTCAGACTACCATATTTTCCACACTAAAAGGCGCACTGGATTATGAGGTGCACCTTCAATGAATGGCCTATTTTGTAATTTTTTGCAGATATTAAATGCACTGCATTATGAGACACAATCTACTATGTATCCATTAGCTGGAGCTACGCTCAAGGAATCATACATGGCAATGGCGAGTGATGAAAAAAGCGGAAGGGGCGTGGCCTGGACGGGGGCGTGGCCTGTAAGAAAACAGTTTCAGACACAGTTTTGAGAAAAAAAAACTTGTATAATAATTGACAGAAGAGCTGGTGTTAAGCTAACATCGGGCTGCATGGCTAACGTTAGCTAACAAATTGTGTAACGGCAACGGCGTAAACATAAATCATACCCGGTTGTATGAATATTTATGTTTAAAGTATAACAAGCTAGCAGCATGTTCGATTCTATTGCTATGGGATATAATTATTCCTGGTTTCGATCTTTTCCACAACGCGCAACAATGGCGCTCGAAGGCTGAACGTGGTAATGGCGGCGCGCAAGCTAAACGCTAATCAATTAGCACAGCGGCCTAGCGGCTAGGAATTTACAAACTCAATACACGAAGTGTCGCTCACCGTGCTCCCTTCGATCCCACGATGCTCCCTTCGATCCCACGATGACTTGTTGAAAAACTTTTTTTCAATGCACGTTCTCGTTCATCAAAACATGCCTCTTTCAATGCATCTCCTCTTCCGAAAACCGCACTACACACGACGAGTAACGACGATCACACGACGTACGCCGAATAGTTGAATTCCCGGCGCAAATACGTCAGATGAATGACGTTTCCTACTAAAATAAAATGAGCTTACGTAGAAAAAAATGCGCAAACGCTACCCACGAACGCCCGGATGTGGCGATTTTGATATCTACTGCCATCTACAGTGTTGGAGTATATCCCATAGCATGCCTTTTCGTGATTAATTACACTTTACGTCCGATTTTAGTTAGTTTTTGTCAGATCTCAGAGGTGCAGTCCTAGGGACACCGCTCATAATTCAAAGAGATCAAATTAAAACAAGGATTTTTTTATACAACGACATCGCACATTAACAAGCAAAGATGACACAATAGTGTGAAATATTTTATAAGAATTGGGATACAACGATGTAAACAATGCATAAACACAAAGATGACAGAACAATCATGGTCATTGGAGTACATCAGAACTGATATAAAGGAAGAACTACTAACTAAATGAGAGCTGTAGTGTTGATTTTTTTTAAACGTACACTTTATTAATTTTTTAAGACTCTCAAACAAATACAGACACATCTCGTGTCCGACTACGTGCCTTCACTTCTGCCGTTCCGCTCGAGAGGCGTTCAAAGACCGCCTCAGAAAAACGTAAAGTAACGATAGCTTCGATGACACTAAGAAAATCGAAAAATAATGCACCAAAACAGAAAATCAAATGAGGAAATCACAAAATAAATTCGGGGGGGGGGGGCTATAGAATTTATTTTGTGATTTCCTCGCTTGATTTTCTGTTTTGATGTATTATTTTCAATTTTCATAGTTTCTTTGAAGCAATCGTTAATTTCTGTTTTTTTGGAGCCGGTCTTTGAACGCCTCTCAAGTCAAACGGAGGAAGAGTAAGCACGGAGAGACAGACAAAGACGTACCGGTATTTGCTGAGACTGTGAAAACTAAAGTGTGAGCTCTCCTTTTTTCGGAGCTCCAACAAAAACTTAATAAAGCAGTGACACAGTTCACTGAACGAACAGCGAGTTATAACATTGTAAGAACTGTATGTCTCCAGCAAGTAGCCATTTTGGGGTCGACATATTACCGTAATGACCATAAACAAGTGCACCAGATTTTAAGGCGCGCTGTGAGCTTTCAAAAAAATGTAAGGCTTTTAGGTGCACCTTTTAGTGTGGAAAATACGGTATCCTGATACAGCCCAAGCATAGCACGATCTCACACGCCCACACCTTGTGTAATCATCAATATAAAGCACGTCCGAGATGAGAAAAAAATTATTACCCTTCAACCAGATCCATGGTAGATGAAACAACCTCAGCATACAGCAAAGTATGCCCCAGCAAAACGGTTGTTAGGTTATTACAGTAGGTATCCAAGCAGAACTTGTCCCAGCTCTGTGACTCAGGACAATCGGTGAAGAGTGAAAGAAAGCTGTCATGCAGAATAGCACCATCTAGTAGCTCAGAATTGGGCATGATCCTGAGGGAGGCCTTTGAGATCATGAGAAGGCCATCTTCATTTACATGTGTATCTAGAAACTGAAGAAACTTAGCTTTGGCCTCCTGTAGGAAAGACAGAAAACAAGAAAACAAATGTACTATCAGCAGTTTATACAAACAGGATACAGAAAAATATACAAATCCAAAATGAAATTTTTATGAGTGGGGTAGGATGTGCCAATTTTCTTTTTCAGGATCATGACAGGAGGGTAGTTAGTTGGGGAGGTGGGGGGGAAGCAAACAAATATATGAATATTTCAGGATACACTTAATTCCCTTCAAAATTATATATAATACATACATGGAAATACCACTCAAATCGAAAAGTTTTGAGAAAAACATGTTTTACGTTTTGGCACGTACAGGGGTACCTCTACTTACAAAATTAATTGGTTCTGGAAGAAATTTCTTAACTCGGAAATTTTGTAAGTCGCGTTTTCCATGTAAATGCTCTAAATCCGTCCCAAGCTCCCCCCCCCCCAAAATTCAGACACAAATGTTTTCGAAAGCATAAACATGCATCCGAATATGTAACAAATACATGTCACAATTAGATTATTGCACAATAAATAAGAGTTGTGCATAATGTAAAAACAAAGAATAAAGAATAAAAATGATGGTCATTTAACTTTAAACTGTGTCCTCATTGTTTTTTACCCTCTAGTAAAGTTAGTTCATGTTAGTTCATGTTCTCTCTCAGAAGTGGTCTATTTATCTATCTACACAAATAGACACATACAGAAGAGGTCATCTTAGCCAACGGGATGCCAGGATGATGCCCAGTAATAGCCAATGGCAGAGCAGCTATAAGTATGTTGCATTCAGGAAACTCGGAGCTGCGATAAGCAGACCATACTGTATTTTTACCTTTTGTATCTTGAAATTTCTTTCGTAGCAAGAGGCAATATTTTACAGTTGAGGTGTTTCGTAACTTGAAAATTTTGCAAGAAGAGATGTTCGTAAGTGGAGGTACCACTGTACATCTTTCAAAGGTCCATTGTAATCAGTACCTTAGGAAAAAATATTGACCCTAAACTAAAGTGTAGACAGAAACCTTGGAAGTAAATTCCAATAGCAACAAATGACACATCATCTGAGATTTTTTTCCACCTCAAAAACATTTCTCGCCTCCGCCCCTCACTTTCTTTCAACGCCGCTCAAACCCTCATCCACGCCTTCATCACCTCCCGCCTTGACTACTCCAATAGCATCCTCGACGGTACAACCTCCAAACTCCTCAATAAACTACAGTACATCCAGAATGCCGCTACCCGCCTTCTCACCCACACCCGCACTCGTGATCACATCTCCCCCATCCTTAAAAACCTCCACTGGCTCCCCGTTCCCCAGCGTATTCAGTTTAAACTCCTCCTACTCACCTATAAAGCCCTTCACAATCAGGCCCCCTCCTACCTGTCCGACCTTCTTCACCCATCCACTCCTTCCCGCAACCTCCGTTCCTCAAAGACAAACCTCCTTGCCATCCCCATAACCAGGCTGAAAACCAGGGGGACTGAGCCTTCTCTGTCACCACCCCCACCCTCTGGAACTCTCTCCCACAACACATCCGCAACTGTACTGACCTCCAATCTTTCAAATCGTTTCTTAAAACTCATTGGTTCCGCAATGCTTTTAAAACCTTTTACTCTCTTTTACCCATTTTTGCTTTGTTTTTCTTCTTCTAAATGTGTTTGTTTTAAATCATGTATGCTTGGCTTTAAGTGTACATTTTTATCCTGTGTTTTAAACTCTTGTAAAGTGTCTGAGTACGCTGAAAAGTGCTTTCAAAATAAATGTATTATTATTTTTAATTTTTTTAAAGTTGAGGAAGTTTGACCTCTCAACCCAAAATAAGAAAGCGCCAAAATATGAGTATTTCCACATCGTTTGGAGTCTGTTCCATCCAGCGTCATAACTCATGATCAGAAAGGTTTTGTTCGGCATACACACAATATATTTATTTTTTTAACATTAGGTGTCAATTTAACCTAATTTTACATCCCTAGTCAGTCTGCCTCGGTATGTGTCCCATCTGTGGATGCTGAAAAGGCCTTTGACAGAGGGGAATGGAACTTTATGTTTGAGACTTTAGAACAGTTTGGATTTGGGATAACATTAATTTCTTGGAATAGCATAATTTTAAAAAGTTGCTAAATGGGACAAATACAGACCTGCCCAATTAGTCAACACTGCCCAGCTCATTAGCAGCGCAGTGAATACTATCAAGATGATCCAAATATTTATACCTGTTTCAATGTGTGCATATTTTCTTATACCTGTACACTCTCTCACTCTCTCTCTCTCTCTCTCTCTATCTACTGTATGTATACAGTAAATATACCCATCCCCGGAATTCTATGAAAAGGAATATCCTTCACCCGTAATAAAAACATATGCATTAATATTTTCACTACGATATTACGTGTTACTGGAACTTACGTAAGCGGAAATTCCACTAGCCATAACCCGGATGGAGGCGTAATGCCACGGGAGCTTAAATACACGCAACGCCCACCCGATGCGACGGAAAAGACACGACGCTGAGACACGTTTTCACTTCGCGTTTTTCGATCATCAGATTCGAAACGACGACGTGTAAGTGAGTTTTTATTGGCGTGCGTTTTATTGTAATTGTGAATGATTTTAACTTTATTCACTTACGTCCTGGAGAACGCGGCACTAGCTTAAAAGCAGCACCCACTCGACACGACCGAAGAAACGTGTTTGCTTCGCCGTTTTCATTCATCAGATTCGAAACAAAGACGTGTGACTTTTTATTGACGTGCGTTTTACTTTAATTGCGAAAGATTTTAACTTTACTCACTTACGTCATGTAGATCATGGCATCAAAACGTAGAAGAACTGTAATGACTTGAGCGGAGCGAGTGAAATGCATCCGTTTGAGCGAGGCTGGACACAAAGTTAAAAGCATCCAGCAGACACTTGGAGTCGGAAAGACGCAAATCTACGAAACTTTAAAAAACAAGGCATCGATTCAACTCCTGATGACAAGCCACCAT
>NW_017805494.1:801971-802407 GCF_001891065.2 Hippocampus comes | reverse complement strand
ATAGCTGCCATCTGTATTAGTTTTTATTCTTTTTTTTTTTTTCTCAGAAATTCCTACATTGTTGATGGAGGTGAGAAAACTTGTCTCGATTAACACCACCAACACCGAAGTTGACAACCATTCCTACCAAACATGCTGATGGACCTGATGCTGAGAGTGATGGCTTGGGTGAAACAACACTTTGCACCTTTACAAGTATGTATTTGTTAATTATTAAATCCCTAACATTAAAACCTAACATATTACTGGCATCAAATTTCTTTGAAGCTTTTTTTTCCTCATCTATGCATTGTAATACTTGTATTGACTTTACTTGTTTCCTTGTTCATGGTTTTATATTGCTTTTGTTTACATAAGGTGAAAATCGAGAATGAAGGTGTCACTGTTTCATCGCTTTGCTGGGAGACTGCAAAAACTTATTACACAGCCAATGGTC
>NW_017805494.1:793251-800856 GCF_001891065.2 Hippocampus comes | reverse complement strand
CTCAGTTATTTTGTTAAGGGTGTTGTAGTGATGCAAAAGGTGCAGAACCTCTATTAAGAATCTTCACCATTTAATGTTGCACTGAAAATATTTACCCCTCTACCTCTGCACTGTCAGAATTTGTTTTTGAGCTGATGAAAAATATATGGTGACTTTTGATATACCCATTAGTTTGTGTTTTGTGTTTAATTTAAAAATATTGCTCATATATTTTTATAATGTTTCCATATAATTCACATGTATTTACAATGTATTGTATCATATTAATTAAACGTATCTGTATGTAGTTGTGACATATATTCCCATATAATATTTATACATTGTATCATATATCTTTACATATATCACTAATATATTGTCCAATATAAATTGCAATATATGATTAGTTATTTATAAATACAAAATTACATATATTTTGTACTATATAAATGCATATATTGTAAGTTATTTCGCAATATATTGCAATATATGAAAAGCGGCAATCATTTGTATATTTTGCAATATATTGCACTATATAACAATATATTATGGCCAATATATAATATATTGTAAAATATATGTATTGACAATATATTAAAATATATAAAATATATTACAGTTAATATATTGGAAAATATATTTTCCTTTCGTAAGGGATATTTACTGGATATGAAATCACAGTGGAGGCTTTTTGAAACAATCCGCTAATATCTCATTCTTTATGGATACTCTCAATTTAGGAATTTTTTTTTTAATGCTCGAATTGTATTATATGTTGAACAGTTGACAAAGCTTTTCATTTGTAGTCTAATTTCGGCATTAAACGGCTATATGAACTTTTTGTAGATGATGTATTTGCCTCTTTCGCCCAGCTAGTCCAAAGATTCAATAGTCCTAAATCACACTTTATATACTTGCAACTTAGAAGTTAAAAAGGCCTTAAAAAGGCCCTACAACAATGATGGACGATATTATGTGTTTTGATCCAACAGAAAAGGGGAGAATCAAGCACAAACAGTACTTCGTCGAGTCTCCCATAGGGAGGCTCCTGCCTTATCTAGAATTAAAGACTCGGAACAAGATCTTCAAACTCCACTTGGAGATGGACTTTGATTCAGTTTAAGATTTTCATCCGGTACACAATTCTAAGGTTTGATTGTCCAAACTTCTTCAGCTCTTTGTTTGACAGGTGTAAGATGGTGGCTAAAACTTTGATGAATATGTTTTAGTTATGCCCCAGTTTAGAAAGTAGTTTTGGCGGCGGAGTTGCGGCTGCCTACTGGGGGGCGAAAGGTCGTGGCTTTTTTGCTAAACTTTTGGCATGACACTTGATACTTTTGAGGTGGAAGGAAGCCGTACTAGTCGCAATCTTTGACTGGAAGTGTTGACGAACCTCAGGTTTGAGAAAATTAGAGACAGTCTTCGTGGATCAGGGTTCCCACTCTTCCACTTGCTTTTTATTTATGGGCCTTTTAAGGACCAATTTAGCAATTTTAAGGACCTTTTCTCCATTCGGCGGGGGATTCACGGTGGAATTAATGCCCGCTCAGGAATACGCGGGCTGAACAGAAAGCCACATATCACTGAGCTGGTGTTCAAATCATTGCTGCCAAAGGAAGGGCATATCTTTATTTTTAGGGGCAATCAGCTAACCCTTTATTTGACATACTGTATGTCAAATTTTCACTCTCCTACCTGTATAACAGGTAGGAAAATGAAAAAAAAAATTCGAATTCATTCTGAAATAAAGTACACAAAGAAAAATTTTAATTTAGAAAATATCAAACTTCAATTTATTTTAATAAACAGAACACTAAGAACAGAGCTAATGGTCATATGGGTCACCTGGACAGGGTTTAGAAAAATCCGGTTTCACTAACAAGAGTACTGATTGCCCATCTTAGCAGTATGCAGTACCAGTATACCTGAACAGCTGAAATGCATGTCAGAAGTCTAAATTCCAAATGGTCCAACCCTATTATTTTCCCTCATATCACCTTCAATAATCAGACATGTTTTATAATGACAAATATGAAACTGATAGTGGCGAACCCTCAGGGCCAGCAAGGCCTTCTCTGCTGGCCTAAACATTTTCAGAAAAGTAAATTTACTTTTCTGAGAATAACATTAATTTATGTTGTTTTATGTTCATAAATATGTAAACAAAATTATTCTCTGTATTCTTTACGTCATATTATTTCCACTTAGTCAAGTGGCTTTCAATGTTATTTTAAGTAACATTGAAAGCCACTCGATAAATAACTTATTTATTATGGTAGAGTTTTTAACCAATCATATTTCAGCTAGCTTGTGTTGCCAGGTAAATTAAACTTGCTCGCGGCCTTCAGATTAAACAGAGCAGGCCCCTGTGCGCTGTAAATGAACGGGCACAGTCAGGTCGCAATAGCCAATCAGATCACGAGTGAGACTCGTCTGCGTACTAGGGCCAGCTAGAAGGCCTTACGTCGAGACTGGCCATGCGTGTTCGGTGATTGGATTAGCGCCTTTTCTGTTTACTGAGAATTGTATCCGGACTTGTTCAATAAAGATTCTTTAAAAAAAAAAAAAAAAAAAGATTGGATTAGCGCCTGCTAGAGCTATCACTGCATTTTAACCCAAAATGGCCGAAGGAGAAGACGCTGATCTGGTTGCACAACTATTTTCCACACAATTTTCAAGACGGGCCTTCCACGAAAAGCTCGATATTGTGCAAAGAGGTCGCCCAACTCCTGCGCTAGCTAAAACGCTGCAAATTGTACTGCTGGGAATGCCTCTTGCTTGCAACTGACCGGTGCGTTTAAAAACGTTTGGGGACACTCGCATAGATCTGCAGCTCGGTGAACAGGCACGCCGGGAGCCGGAGCTCCACAATGAAAAAGTAAAAAAAAAATATATAGGGAGATTAAAATTATACCAGAAACACGACCGGACAAAAACGGCTTTCAGCATTAGCTTCCATGTCGACAGAAAAGGACTTGCTAATGGACCTGAAAACTGTACAACAGAGCCACTGAAATGTTCCTGAGAAAAAAGGATCGACTTTATTTTCAAATAAGCAGACGCTGTGGAGAACTACATTGGTGAGTCAATGAATTTTATTTTGCATTTCTTGTCATTTTATTTCGTTAGTATTAAATTCATGGTAACGAAATAAAATGACAAAGATACAAAAATGTATCAAAAACTGCTCACTGCAATTTATAATGGCGCATTGTGGTCACCTTCGTGCACTAAAGTTCGTTAAATCTCAGCTGCTCAACATTTTCAGTTATTTGCTGTTGTATAGCCTCTTCTCAAAATGCAAATGATGTTAACTTTATTTTCAAAGAATAGTTTGTTTTGTTATTGTTTGTTTGGTGTCTTATATGAAACTGCGACGTTGCGCAATTTATTGGACAGACTTGTTTAAGATCACACAGCGTAATGTGGGTGGCATTTTATTTCGTATTTTTAAAATCATCTTTTTTAGTTTTGACTATCTGTAAATGTAGTTTCCTGCTCTTAATTGTGAATGCATACTTGATGGTTTTAAATGCTCCTGAAATTAAGTGCTGCTTGACGAGCCTATACAGTATTGTGTTCATGTATGTGACGTCACTGAAGGCCTAAGGTTGAAATGCACGGCCCGCCACTGGAAACTGATATGACAATTAAGGAATAGTAGACAGTGACTTCGTTTTCTCCTCAATCTCTTTTGCAAGTTCTTGGCAATCAATTTTCTTCTGTTTTGCTGTGTGCTTCAATGCATTTGATTTGACCAGGAGGCTATGACAAGTTTTACCTCTCACGGAGATACCCTTCTTGCACACTCGGCAGTAGGCCGACGTATAATCGCCAGCAATTTTTCCAACCCAATCATGGAACTCCGGCTTCTCCACCCACGCCACTTGAAAATAGCATTGTCCCGGAATATTTGTAGCGATGCCACTCGAGCGAAGCGTGCCTCAGCAGTCGAAGTCCGCTGCTCTCTGCTGTGTGTGCGTCCGCGCGAACATGTACGCACGTGCACGTCTTTTGGTTTCAACCAATCAGCACCGACGCAACCGATGTCACGAATCAAATACACTTTGATCTACGACAACAAAAAGCTAGCCTAGCCGAGACAACAGCTAATCTTAGCTGACGCACACACAGCAGAGAGCAGCGGACTATCGACTGCTGAGGCACGCTTCGCTCGAGTGGCGTCGCTACATATTTGTCTGTCACTTGTTGAGATCGATAAATTCGATGAATAGATTTTTCCAGAAAATACGGTAATTGTTTGCTGAGCCGGCAACCAAACCATCCATTCACTGCCCCAGGATGGCATCGATCTATTGTTGTTACCCGGAATGACCCGAGGTGATCACGTGATCATCGTCGGAACTAATTCCTTCTTTCTTTCTTTCTTTCGTTTCTGATTGATATAAAAATGATCTATTTATATTAGAGCTGTCAGTTTAGCACGTTTTTATTGGCATTAATTTCCATGAATTTTAACAGGATTAATTTTTTTCTCGCGAGATTAACGCGGCACACATCACAGCGGATGTTACGTTGCTCTATAAATAAACCAGAAACAAAACAAGAAGCGCGCTGCATACGTCCACGCACGTTTGTTTTGCCAGCCACGGCAGCGTGAGACACCGAAAACGGATACTTAAAGAGTTTATGAATGGAAAGTTTACTTTTAAAAAGTTGCCAGATTGCTCCACTGACAAGACCAAAGTTACCTGTATCATACAGGTATACAATGTATGCCACTGACGCGATTGTTACTTGTTTGGAACTATTTTGTGTGGAAGGTTACAGTGTTCCGTGTCCATATAAATAGAGCGGGTGGAGCTTCTCTGTGTTCGTCTAACAGTGACGGGTGCGCTGAGGCGGTGACATGACAACAAAAGTTCAGCGGTGCAGTATCTAATTGATTCCGATTCCCATTTCAAATTGTATTTTTTTTTCTCACACTTGCAGAGGGGCTATGTTTGAAACAGAGAATTTGTGTTTTTGGAATACTAAGCTTGTATCCTGAGAATGATCCATAATGTTCCAAGAGAACAACTAGCCGAGCCAGAGAATACTCGGGGTTGGATAAATACACCAATACGTCATCAGCAAACAACGAGATAACTTGTTCTCCCCCATTCATCACTATTCCTTTCATATTGTCGTCCTGTGTGATCCACTGGCTCAGGGGTTCAATAAAAATAGCAAACAAAGCGGGACTGAGTGGACAACCCTGTCTTGTTCCTCGTTCCAGTCGAAAGGGATTAGACAAAGCTCCATTAATTTTAATTCTTGCCATTGGATTGTCATAGAGGGCTTGTATTATTTGAATCAAATTATTATCAAATCCAAATCTATCCAAAACTTTAGATAAAAAGGAAATTTTTAAACCACCTCCCTGAGGTCGATCAAATTTGCTCCGGTGTAAGTTGTTTTCCAGGGCTACCCCGGAGCAAATTTGCACGTGTGACCGCTCCACCGGCGCAGCGCCAGCGTAGCACCGGAGCAAATGTTGCCGTGTGAACACCCCTTCGGTTGATGAGCCTCTGGTGAATAAAGAGCAGGTATTCTGTTGAGTTCGATGTATGCCACTGATGTGATTGTTACTTGTTTGGAACTATTTTGTGTGGAAGGTTACCGTGTTCCGTGTCCATATAACTAATGGGGGTGGAGCTTCTCTGTGTTCGTCTGACAGAGACGATGCTCTGAGGCACGTCGAAAGTTCAGCGGTGCAGTGGTAGCGACCTAGCGAACACACTGAAAATAAAACGTCTCCAGTGTTGTCATCGAACCAAGTGTTGTCATCCGAAATGATGTCTACACAAAACCTGAAAGAGACTTGCATGCAAGAAGGACCAACAGAATCAACACAGCCTGACTGCTGTGTTCAAAGCAAACTTGAGAAAAACGAAGTATGCAACCATGGCTTAAATCCACTTTAGGCTGAGTACTAGTTTACCTTAGATGTGCACTTTATAATGTTATATTGCTCTGTTTTGATTCCATAGAAAGAGCTGTTAAAGCAGCTGTTGTGTGACAAAATGTTTTTTTCACTGTTGTTGATGGACAGTAATATTGTGTGAGACGTGTGAATAACTGCTCCAAGTGAAAAATGTTCATGTAAAATTGAAAAGCGAATTGTTATTTCAGTAAATATTTGCATTTTGCACATAGAAAACTGATTCATGATTCCATGTTGATGAGAGCACGGAGGACTTTCATCTCTGGACAAAAAAATATAAAAGGAAATTCAGAAACGACAAAAAATGTGTGAGTAATCACGATTAATTTTTAGTGAATTTGAGTTAATTATGACAGTTGCATTTTTAATTAGAATAATTATTTTAATCGTTTGACAGCTCTAATTTCTATATAAACACATAACACGGGGTAGGACTAGCTAAGTTTTTTACTACTTCCTACTCCCTTGAACATAATAATTGTGTTAAATGATGACTGATTTCGCTTTCCTTTATACTATTACTTACCTTACTTTCTGTCAATTTATTACTGTATATGTTTTTATGTTCAATAAACAAACAAACAAAACAAACAAATAAACAAAACAATTGGAGACGGCGGGAAAAGCAGAGCGGGTACCAGGTCCTGCATTTTCCAACAGAACTATGAATTGGAAGGGTGGGGAAAATGACATACACAAATGAAATGAACACAGCAGGTTAATTTTTATGGATTTTAGAAGATTTCCCTGAAAATTATGGACAATTCTGAACATAATTTTACAACCTCTTTTTATGGATTTTTATTAACTTTAAGGACCCGTACGAACCCTGTGGATATGAAAATAAATTTTACAGTGCTTGGGAAAATTTTCCTTTGTTTTTTTTTTTTTTTTTTTAAATTAGGTGTTCTGATGTGTAACAGCAGGCCATGTGAGAAGGGAATAAAAGTCGGTTCAGTCACAATCCAGGGAGGACATTTTCCAGTTTATCTTATTTGGACATAGATAAGTAGATTAAACCACACGGGCTTCAAAGCTCTCCCAGCTGACCAGCCCTCAATGACAGCCTCAACCCCTTTTTAAAGGAATACACCTGAGCTGCAGGCCAATCAGGTCAGTGCTCAGCAATTAGCCATCCACAGATGGTTGCAATTTCCTTCGCTGAAACAATCAGCTTACCACAAAACACATTGAGCACAGCAACCGTTTTGGATGGAGAGGAATGTGCAACTTTCTCCCCATCCAAAATCCACTGCATCCGTCAGTCATTAGGATGGGTTATTTGACTTTATGACTGCTGACCACAAACAACTTTTAGTGATGCACCACCATAGGTTAAAATTAACCTGCTTTTTTTTTTTAATACTTTTTTTGTGAAAGTGAAACTGCGAGGACGCTTAGTGTGCAGTGTGCACTCACACAACAAAATAATATATAAATTAACAACATACGCATTGACATGCATATCTTGTCTTTCCTCATTTCCCCCTAAATCCCTCCCTTCCCCCTACCATACATGGCAATGGCGAGTGATGAAAAAAGCGGAAGAGGCGTGGCCTGGCCGGGGGCGTGGCCTGGTCGGGGCGTGGCCTGGCCTGGCCGGGGCGTGGCCTGGCCGGGGCGTGGCCTGGTCGGGGCGTGGTTACTTTCAAAAAGGGCACTAAACATGCTGAAGATGA
>NW_017805494.1:782517-792960 GCF_001891065.2 Hippocampus comes | reverse complement strand
AATTTACACAGTTTGAAAATTGAACAAAAAAAAATCCCAAGATTTTCAAGTGAAAATTTGTGCAATTTTGCCTATGCATTCCTGGTGAGCACCAAGATGTAACTCCAAATTTGTTGCTCAAAATCAAAACTAAAAAAGTAAACACATTCCCTGCCATATTTAAGATTTGTTCATGACTTGTATTCATAAAGTGTTGTGTAAATGTGATAAAAAGCTGTTGATTCTTACCTCATACAGTGATAGTGAATATTTATTATGCATACAATTTATTATGCCTAACCGTGCTTTATTATCCAAGACAAAACGTGAATTATCAATATGAATATAAAACGCAACTCAAAACAAATAAATGTTATCATGCTGTTGCTACAAATGCATACCAAATAAAATTGAAACTATCATCCTCGTATATTTGAATAAAAAAAGTATATACCTCGGAGTGTACCTGTCTATCGGCGAGGGGCGTCAGTGGAGCAGATTTCGTTGCTTGGTTCAGCCAAAGTAAGTACCCCAGCGTGTAACGTCTTTAGTTGTATCCGCTGACTAAGTTTGTTTGAAAAATGCCGATCCCAAAGAATAATTGCTCCGTCGAATGGCGATTTTGTCGGCATGTTTTTTCACTTTTGTTGCATGATCTGTCAGTGCCACGCATCCACGTTAATTAAGTCACTACAGTACACACAATAATCTTTGCCTGCTACGTCTGGTTTCTTCAAAAATTGTCCAAGAGCTTCTGTAACTTCGTCGAACTTGGAACCAATTTTAACCTTTACAGTGACTTTTCTGTCAAGCCAGTCCAATCGGAATTTATTCTTGACATTTGAGTCAATTTCTAGGATTAAAGACTCCTGATCTTTCGTCAAAAATGTCATAATTCCGCTCAAAACGATCCCAGAACAATGAATTTGCGAGACGAACAGGCCGCCATGAATCAGGTAAAACAATATGTTACATGCAATTTGATTGGTCCAATCGCTTGTAGTTAACCAATCGCTGGGCCGTTTATAATCGAGCTAAGACTTCCGCAACAAATAATGCCTTCAGTGATCTGATTAGTTGAAGCTTTCATACACGTCCAATCGCAGGGCTGTTTACAAACGGAAAACGGAGAGACTGTTCGGGAGAGCTCGTGAAAACTCGACGATAAGGTACCTGACCGCCCCTAAAATTTTCTCAACGGATTTAGACGATTCACAAAAATGATCAATTTAAGAAATAAAACGGCGGATTTCCGCGGATCCGCGGAAAATTGCCATGTATGCCCTACATCCCCATCAACTTCGGAACAGGCCATGGGCTACCTGTCATTTGCGATCGACGTATTGGGCACCCCTGCCATAAATTGTCTGGAGTCGTCAGACAAAGAAAACAAGGACAAACACATGCATATTCATGGTGGTTCTAAAAAAAGTAATTTGATCCTTACCTCAGAGGTAGACAGAAGGTAAATTGGACTTGGTGATGGGGTTTGTGTTTGCTGGCAACTCAGGCCAAGAGAGGTGAGGATTTCTGCTAGGACTTGATAATGTAGCATATTATTGGCCTTTAAACCATCAAAGCCTTCATTTGTCACGTTCTGGAAATCTGGAGTGTTTTCCAGGTGGATCTGCCAACAGAAAACATATAGCAAGGATTGACACAAGGATTGCCTTACTGTCAACTGCCCAACAAGGGAAAATAACACAAAATTGGTTTGATTCAAAGGTGAAAGACAATACCCCTCCGTGAGCCATCATCTTACTGTGGTGGAGGGGTTTGTGTGTCCTAATGATCCTAGGAGCGATGTTGTCTGGGGCTTTATGCCCCTGGCAGGGTCACCCTTGGCAAAGGAGGTCCTAGGTGAGGGACCAGACAAAGCACATCCAAAAGACCCCTTATGACAAGAAAAATATATGGTCCTCAGTGTCCAATGCCCGGATGCGGGTCACCGGTGCCCCTCTCTGGAGCCAGGCCTGGAGGTAGGACTAGAGAAGCTCCGACTGGATATAGTCGGATTTGCCTCCACAAACAGCCTGGGCTCTGGTACCAGCTCTCTCGAGAGGGGCTAGACTCTCTTCTACTCTGGAGTAGTCCATGGAGAGAGGCATAGAGCAGGTGTGGGCATACTCGTTGCCCCCCGGCTTAGTTCCTGTACATTGGGGTTCATATTAGTGGACGAGAGGGCTCCCTCCCTCCGCCTTCGGGTGGGGGTGGCTTTCTGGACCTCTGTTTGTGCCCATGCACCAAACAGCAGCTCAGAGTATCTACCCTTTCTGCAGTCCTTGGAGGGTGTGCTGGAGAGTGCTTCCGCTAGGGACTCCCTTGTTCTGCTGGTGAACTTCAATGCTCACGTGGGCAATGAGAGTGAGACCTGGAAGGGTGTGATTGGGAGAAACGGCCCTCAAGATCAGAACTCGAGTGGTGTAATGTTGTTGGAGCTCTGTGCTCGTCACAGATTGTCCATAACAAACACCATGTTCAAACATCAGGGTGTCCCAAAAGTGGACTTGGCACCAGGGGACCCTTGGCCGCAGTTCGCTGATTGACTTTTTGGTTGTATCATTCGATTTGCAGCCGCATGTTTTGGACACTCGGGTGAAGAGAGGGGCGGAGCTGTCAACTGACTGGTGGTGAGTTGGCTTCGATGGTGGGGGAGAGTTGCCAGTCAAAGCTGGCAAACACAAACGTATTGTGAGGGTTTGTTGGGAGCGTCTATCGCGGGATCCCCTGTCAGGAGTTTCAACTCTCACCTCAGGCAAAGCTTTTCTAACGTCCCGGGGAGGCGGGGGACATTAAGTCCGAGTGGACCATGTTCCGTGCCTCTTTTGTTTAGGCGGGCAATCTGAGCTGTGGCCATAAGGTAGTCGGTGCCTGTCATGGCGATAACCCCGAACTTGAATTTGTTAATGCAGTGCACAAAAAGAAACATGCAATTGGAATATTCATTGACCTCAAAAAAGCATTTGATATCATAAATCACCCACTTTTACTCAAACTGGAGAAGTATGGGATCAGTGGAATAGCTGGAAATTACATAATTATTTAACAGAACAAACTCAATATGCAAATACAGGTGAACATTTCTCTGATAAATTTGGTGTTGCTTGGGGTGTCCTTCAGGGATCGGTGCTTGGTCCCCAGCTGTTTAACTAAACATAAAAGAACCTATTTAATGCATTGAAAGTTTTAAAACTAATATTGTTTGCAGATGAAACAAACATTCAATCGTAGTGACAAATATAACAAACTCCTGAGTACAGCAAATACAGAACTCAATAAAATTAAAAAGTGGATGGATCATAAATTAATTTTAAATGTAAATAAAACAAAATTATTGATATTTGGTGACTATACAAGTAACCCAGAATTGATAATACACAGACGGTGTACAACAAAAAAATGTTCATGAATCTAAATTCTTGGGAGTAATAATTGACAACAAATTGTCATGGATTGCCAACATCAGACTGATAAGAATAAACATTTCCAAAACATTTTCTCTCATTAATGAATAAAGCAAAGTAATCCCTACATTATGATGCTCTCAGAATATTATATTGTTCTTTAGCCCTCCCAAATCTGACATATTGTGTTGAAATATGGATATTGAATACGTTTTCTTCTTCCCACTCCTTTTTTGAGCAGCACATTTACAGCAATTGCAAATGGTGACATAGTGATGTCTCTTTTTTTTCCTGTTTGTTTGTATTTATATATCACACGGTTGTTTGACGTTTCAGAAAAATGTGATGTTTGTGCTGGCCTGCCCTCCCCCCAATAAAAACAACAAAAACAATCATTCAATCATCTCACATTAATTTCAAAACATCTCACCTGACACAAGACAGCTTCCCCTCCATGCTCTCCATGGGTTACCCTGATGATAACCATGTCCTTCTGATTTGGGCCATCTTTGAGTTCCCCCCAGAGCTCCAAATTCCCTGATCGCAGGAAATCTCCGACAAAGACTTTCCCACTTGCCAATACGCTCAGTTCAAGTTCTGCGCTGTCCTTTCGTGTGAAGCTCAGTCTATGCACTTGCCCGGGTTGTTGGTCTCTATTCTCTAGAGTAATACCTGCAGGGCACAGGGAGGAAGCGAGCCCCAGGACCCTTCCACCATGGCTCAGGTAGCTCATAAATCTTGTGTGAAGCTGGGGGGTGAGCACTTCCTCCTCTGCGAGCACCAATAGCCTAGAATTTTCCATCCACGGTTCACTCAGGACTTGATGTGGCTGAAGAGAATATATAATGTACTTTTCCATGTTGAGACACTCCGTTAAAACCTGATTAACTGCTTGAAAACGCTCTTTGCTACCATTTGTGTACACCACAACATTTGGCATTTTGTTGTTGAATTCAAATCCATTGCTTTTGCAAAAATAACTCTTGACATCATGTTCAAAGTCATGAAAAGTCTCATCCTTATTATCCAGACACAGTGAGTGATCATAAGGGATATCTAAAATGTTCTCTCCTGAAGTATATTTGACGGAGAGGATTGTGCTATTCTCTAGCTCCAGACATTCATGGCAGCTTGACAGGTGAAGAGAGTGCCTGTGGTTCTTCATGTCCTGCTGATTCCCCAAGAAATGATCATCAGAGTCTGGACCTTGATCTTGTCTGATGCACTTTGGCCCTGATGCCGGTAGTTTTTCTTGGTTCTTCTTAGCACAAGGGGCAAAAAGTATGTTACTTTTACAGCACTGAGGGTGCTGGAGGCAAGGCAACACATGACAAGGCAAAGGTTGACCGTTTCCAATCTGGGTGTTATCAAACAGAATAGACTGTACATTTATGGGCTCCTTTGGGCACTGAATCAGTTCACTAAGAATAGATTCATGGAGGATGATCGCTGGGTAGACAAAGAAAAGATATACCATAAGTCAAATAAATACATTTAGACCATAGAAAATATTCATTATTATTTTCATACAAACTAACAATGGTTAACTACAGAGATACATACGGACAATCTTTGATGGCACAAGCCCATTATCCAGTTGTAGGCGATCCTCTAAAAAAGCTACGGCCAGTCGACTGAAATCATCAACGCTGGCCTGAGCCACTGCACTGAATGGCTTGTCAGGGCTACAGGCCAGCGGTTGGCAAAAGTCAGACCACTTCAGCACCTGTAAAAGTTGACGTTCCTGTCATAAAAGCAGTTCAATTAGGTACATTAGGACGGAATAAACAGTGATACCTTGAGTTATTTGAGTTACGAGCAATCGCTTGGTCAACTTTTTGCTTTGTATTGTGAGCCAAAATTAGACTTACGAACGTGCTTCAAAAACATTGCCTCTCGAGTAGTGGAAAAATGTGTAATGTATAAAAAAATAATGAAAACAAAATGTGTAGAGGGGGCAACTCGGCTATTTACCGCACAATGAACTCATGAAATGGCGATTATGTGTGATGTGTGTGCCAAATTTTTATTTTTAAATTTTTTTAGAAAGCAGTGCAACGCCAACAGCATTGGGTGAAATAAAAAGCTTTGCGTTTAGTTTATATTTTGAAAATCCTTACCTTAAGCAACTATCGTTTCAAGGGAACCTGATGAAATATCTAGGATGACTTCTTTATAATAGGACCTGAATTAAAGGGCAAAAATGGGTCCAAATTTGAAAGAAAATTTATAATAGCGGACTTCCTGCTAGTCGAGCATACGGCCCCAGGAAACTTTGAAGGTCTTGGGCTGTTACACGTCTTCAAATTTTCATAGATCTTGTTGAAACAGACAACTGGGGCTGTGTAAACCGGGTTATGGCATGTGATAAGAGGAGAGTGGATGTGACTATTTGGAGGACCATGTTTCATTCAGAGGTTGGAAAATTAATCAATTTTGACCAAAAGTGTGACATTATTAAAGTTGTCATTTAATAGAAAGACGAAAACAAAGAAGAAAAAAAAAACGAACCAAGTATTGCCTGTGGCCTTAGCGAATCAGGACACAGAATACTCGTGGGGTGTCAGGAAATGAGAGGTGCCATTTTCACCTTTGTGGCGTCAACGGCTTGCTGTGTGACCTATTTCACTCTTTTCTGACGGGACATGAACGGGAGCAGACGTATTTGTGGGGCTGTGCTAAAGAGGTGAGACAGTCGTTCTCCGCAAGGAGTGTGCTCAGAGGCTTGAACGTTATGTGTGTTGAGTTTAATTTAAAACCACTTGTTGCTAAAATTTAGTTTCTTTCTTTCGACGTCAAGCATTCTTCCTGGCTAATGTAGCTGTTAGCCTCTTTACATCGGGATTCGGCTGACCGTGTTAACATTATTGGCGCCTCGTTCGGCATTCTTCTAGTGAGTGTACATGGATGTGAATAATGTCTCACAGTGTGTATTACTTACAGTAGTTATTTTATTGTCGAAGTTGATGTACTCTCGGCCCATCTAGGCCGTGTCTTTTGCGGAGGTTCTGATCGAGGACAGCGCTGGAATTAACGTGCTGTCAGTGGAGGAAATTCCACAACAGTGCCCTGAATTCCAAAGTGTGGGAAAAGGAGTACAATGGTGGTAGCGAGCCAACCAAAAACCGAACACGAGTAATGTGTGATGTCCGGACGATGTGGTAGGATAAATTCAATTCATGAGTTAGATTTACAACTGAGAAAAAAAAATCTCACACCGGTGTTGAGAAAGATGATAACAAATTCTTTTGCTTTGAAGAAAGTACAACTAGGAAACTGAGGTTAAGTTGTATTTATTTTTAATTACATTGTCATGTATTTATGTTTAATATAAAATTTCCATAGTTTTTTACGAGTGTTGTCTAGTTTTCTTTGCCTCTGCCACTCCCTGTTGACATAATTGGCTCCCGTGAATCGAACCTATTATCACTTTTGCTGGTCTAAAGAGCAACTTGTTTGTCCATACTAGAGAGTTTCATCATCACAAATAATTATAAAACAGTTGATACAGCTGGTTTGTTATAACTTTCAAGGCAGTGCTAGTGAGCCATTTTGTAAAAAGCTCAAAATAAACTAATAAAATATTGATTATTTTGCCAGGCGTGATGTGTGTTGTTTTGATGAATCTATAGACCATCCAAATTAAAGTCATTTTTCTTGGCAAACGTGTCGCCACAGCAACAGTGTTTGGTGAAATAAAAAGCTTTGCTTTTCCTTTTTATCTTGAATATCTTAAGATGTAACATCCACAGTTTCAACAAAGTTGGATAAACTCTCAAGTAGTTCTTTAAAATACTACCTCAACTAAAAAAAAAATCTAAAATTCCTGCTGAATTTCAAACTAAATTCAAAATGGCCAACTTCTTGTTTACGATCTGGCTCGTAGAGATTTTATTGTATGTCTGGGGTGTTAAATATACCACCAAATTTTCATAGATCTAGATGAAATTTACAATTGGGCTGCTTTGTTAAAATGATCAAGGGGGCGTTAGTGAGCCATTTTTTAAATTGCAAATTAAACAAATATTGATGATTTTGCTGATGTGTGTGTTACGTTTCATGAGTTTTTGTGCATTTTAAATCATGAAAATTTGTGTTGTTTTATTGGCAAATTGTGTTGCCGGTCAAAAAGCATTTCACAAAAAAATCACAAACTTTATTTTCTTATCATTAAGGCCGAAACATTCTTCCGAGCAAATATCAGGTAGACCTGGTGAACCTACAAAGAGAAAAAACATCAAAGAATAAAATGTGCATTTCCTGTAACCCGTAGGTGGCGCTACTACTACTACTATGAAAATTAAGTTTGTAGATATATTCAGGCCTGCACTCTCATCAAATGTATGTGGGTCAAGTTACAGCAGAATTTTAAAGTAAATTCAAAATGGTGGACTTCCTGTCTGGCTGCAAGAGACTTTTTTGTAGGTCTTGGGCAGTTACAAATGCCCCCAAATTTAAATGGATCTACGCAAAACGTACAAACAAACTTGCTTTGTTCAAAATATCGAGGGGGAGCTAGTGAGACATTTTGTAAAAATTTTGAACAAAAACAATATTGATGATTTTGCCAGGCGTGACGTGTGCAAAGTTTCATGAGTTTTCGTGCGTGGTTACACCCTCAAAATTATTGTTTTATTGGCGCACTGTGCATTGCGATGGCAACAGCATTTAACAAAAATTGAATATAAATAGTCATGACCGAAAGAAATGTATATGACAATATTTTGTTATGATTACTGCCCCACCAAGTGATGACAGGGTAGGGTTTTTTTTTTACATTTTAACGCACTGCACCGAGCCCCTATTACTGAAAATTTGTCAGAAAAGCCACGATGTTGATCATGCTCTATGCCAAATATTGTGACATTTCAGCAAAAGGCGTGACCATTAAGTCTAATGATTCACCATGAAATTAAAGCTGCTGAAACTTGACCCTGAAGATCCAATCTTCTGAAAAAGTTTCACGTTTGATGATAGTCCAGGCCTTAAGATATGTATTTTTATGGTAGTAGTCGCACGGAAACCTGAACCAATCCTTTGATGTTTTTCTCTGAGCAGGTTAACCAGTTCTACCTCAAATTTGCTCAGAAGACTGTTTAGGCTCTCGATGTTAAAACACAAAGTTTGTGATTTTTCATGAAATGCTGTTGCAACAGCAATGCACACTTTACCAAAAAAAAACATGCACTGAAACTGATGATGCACACACATCAGGCCTGGCAAAATTATCAATATGTTTGTAGTTTATTGTGCAATTGAAAAAAAATGGCTCAACACTTCCCCTTGCATATTTTAGCAAAGCAGCCCTGCTGCATCTCATCAAGATCGATGAAATTTTGGAGGTTTATTTAACACCCAAGTCCTATATATATATGTGTGTGTGTGTGTGTGTGTGTGTGTGTGTGTGTGTGTGTCCAAGTCAATTGGACATATACAGTAGGCTAATCCAAACAGGAAGTCAGCACTTTTGAAAATTCTTTCAAGTTTGGAACATTTTTTGGCCTTTTATAGTGGTCACATTTTAATAAACTCCTCCTTGAGATTGGAGCCAATTTTCTTGAAACCGTGGATATCAGGAAAAGTAAAGCTTTTTATTTTACTGAACACTGTTGCCATTGTAACACGTCGATTGCCAATAAAAATGATGCTGATTTTAATGGTCTTAACATTTGTGAAAACTTTACAGAGACATGATGGCGAGCAGAATAATCAATATTTTCTCAGTTCATCATGTGATTAAAAAAATAACATGGCTTTGTTGAGCACGCTTCAAGTTTTGAATGAATATGCTCCGGTTGAATGTTTCATCAAGATTTACCAAAACTTGGGGGTATATGTGACAGCACAAGACCCACAAAAAAAAAAAAAAATTACTTAAAAGGGAGCATTTCCTTTCACATTTTGCCTCATTTAATACATTTTATAGAGTTCAAATTCTGTCAAACTAGGTTTTATATTTATGTTCCAGTTCAGATATGCCAGCATTCCACATGCCAATACTCCAACGTGGCCAGGGCTACAAGAGCCCTTTATAGCTGCATCGCCGCTCAAGTAAGTACAAAAGCTACAGCTGTTGAATATTTTTGTATTCTGATGTCCGACTGAAAATCAGAATCGGATAAGTGAGTATTCGGATAAAATATAAATATTTTTGCTTGGTTAAAGACAGAGAAGACAAAAAAATATATTTCCAGTTAATAATAAACGACCAACAGTTTTTCATTTTTAGATCATCAACATTTTACACCTAACTTTAAACTATGCATAGCAGCACAGTATTTTCCTCCCTTGAAACAGCGTGGGAATTTAAATAAATCTCTCCCCATAAATTTTGGCCGAGAAGACAAAGTGACGTCAGAAACACAGTGGTGATTTTGTGGCTAAAAGAACACACTTGGGTAAGCCTGCTTCATTAAAAAGGTGATCAGCAGGAACGGCGACTGTGTCAAGCTGTCAACACCAAAGTGTGCAGTCATTTACATCTATTAACTTGAGCACTACTAGTGGTGCTAGTAGGACTTGAATGCCCGCAACACAGTGTCAGTGTAATTTTGTGTTTTTAGCAGCCTTAATTAACGATTGAAGATTATTGCAAGATAATGTTGTGCTGTTGTCTACGGTAGCAACAGTTTGTGACAGCAATACAGTCATACCTCTGTTTTCGACCATAATCCGTTCCAGAGGCTGTTCGAAAATCGATTTGTTCGAAAACCGAAACAATGTTTCCCATTATAATCAATGTAATACATTTTAATCGGTTCCATGTTGAAAAAACAACTTTTTTAAAAGAATTTTTTAACTACAGTGAAACTCCTCAAGAACGAAACCTACATGGGCGAAAATACCCCCTTATGTGAAAAAATCTTCATGCATTAACACAATTCCCATTCTCCTGGCCCCCATACGACGAAAACCCCCCTGTTGCGTTATACGAAATCATTTTCTCTGCTCCACCCTCGCGAAGACATTCACTACAACGAAGTCTTATCCAAGAGCGACCTCTACTGCTTCGTTCGAAAAAAGGCAACAGCAACCACCACATTGGTTTTCATAGTGAACG
>NW_017805494.1:773491-782416 GCF_001891065.2 Hippocampus comes | reverse complement strand
TTATCATGCTAAAAACACCCACGGGACGCTTCGTAGTCCTCGATGGCCATAGTTAGCTCTCGAAGGCTAAAAACCTTACGCTAACTGGAGCGCTTCTCTCTCATTAGTGCTGGATGGAGGGATGTTACCATGAGGTTGCCTCTGAGACAAATCCCAAAAATGTTTATTAAGGTGTCACATTTTGCCCACAAAATTAAATTTTAACAGTTATAAAACAGCATGTAGTGCCTACATTGTTTGGTGTCCTGTGGCCATCATTGTGTCCAGCAGCTTCGATCATGAATGAAATGTTGTCTATTGGAGGACCACAAGCAATGGGTGACCCTGATAAGATGTTCCATTTCATTCTTTCATCACATACCTAGGGACAGAACAAACAACACAGAACAAGCACATTGGGATTTTAAACAACAGGTATGAAAATGAAATACTGCTTTGTCGATTCGAAGCAGTAGTGGTGGAACACAAAGGGGATATGGGAATTGGCCCACAAACATTTTCTGAAAAAGAAAAAAAGCTCAACGATCAACTCTCTCTCTCTCTCTCTCTCTCTCTACTTTGATTGAATCCCTTGGGGAGAAACGTGTGCGCTAGAAGTGGACAGGTTGCAGAATAATGAAAATATAATTTTTAATGATTGTTTAAAATTCAGGTGAAAAGGTCAACATTTCTATAAGCATAGATGGCAATGGCGAGTGATGAAAATAGCGGAAGGGGCGTGGCTTGGCCGGGGGCGTGGTTACTTATAAAAGTGGCACTAAACATGCTGAAGATAAAGTGTATTGAATTTACACACTATTTGAAAATTGAACAGAAAAAAATCCCAAGATCGCCACTATTCTTTCAAGTGAAAAGTTGTGCAATTTTGCTTATGGATTCCTGGTGAGCATATGTGTATAACTCCAAATTTGCTGCTCAAAATCAAAACTAAAAAAGTAAACACATTCCCTGCCATATTTAAGATTTGTTCATGACTTGTATTCATAAAGTGTTGTGTAAATGTGATAAAAATCTGTTGATTCTTACCTCATACAGTAACGTCTTTAGTTGTATTTGTCCAAGAGCTTCTGTAACTTCGTCGAACTTGGAACCAATTTTAACCTTTACAGTGACTTTTCTGTCAAGCCAGTCCCATCGGAATTTATTCTTGACATTTGAGTCAATTTCTGGGATTGAAGACTCCTGATCTTTCGTCAAAAATTTCATAATTCCGCTCAAAACGATCCCAGAACAATGAATTTGCGAGACGAACAGGCCGCCATGAATCATGTAAAACAATATGTTACATGCAATTTGATTGGTCCAAGCGCTTGTAGTTAACCAATCGCTGGGCCGTATATAATCGAACTAAGACTTCCACAACAAATAATGCCTTCAGTGATCTGATTAGTTGAAGCTTTCATACACGTCCAATCGCAGGGCTGTTTACAAACGGAAAACGGAGAGACTGTTCGGGAGAGCTCGTGAAAACTCGATGATAAGGTACCTGACCGCCCCTAAAATTTTCTCAACGGATTTAGACGATTCACAAAAATGATCAATTTAAGAAATAAAACGGCGGATTTCCGCGGAAAATTGCCATCTATGTATAAGCCTTTTATTTTGAAATGCAACATCAGATCTGAAAGTATACCTGTATTTGGTTGGATACATGGGGAGGCCCGGTGTGTACTAGACATAGTCTGTTTCTGGGATAACTTTTTTTTTTAATCAGGTGTAAAGGTCAAACTGTCAGATTTGAGTGGCCTTTTATTTTGAAATACAACATCAGAATTGATGTAGAGTTGAATAACTTTTGTTTCTATCTCAACTTCAGAACCCTTCTATGTGCTATTCTGAGACAGTTTTCATTCTCCCTGCATGAACTCGTTGCCTGGCCGCTGAGAAGTTATTTGATAACATTATTTTAAATACAAACCATTGAAGCGGATGCATTAGTTGGACATCTTTTATTTTGAAGGTGGCCAACGCCGGTCGCCGTAATGCACAGTACAGTATTAACAATCACTGTGGCGGCTGGCTTGATTTCAACTTTGCGAGTGGAGGCTGGCGTGACCTCAGTAAAATGGCGGATAAAATGAACGGACGTTGCCAATTTCTTCAGCTTAACTGCTCATTCCTCACTTACTTTATATTCCGAGAAAAATATGGCGCTCAAAGCATGAAAGAGACATGTATGCTGTTTTCGTAGTCTCATAAAAACACCTTTGAGTTACTCCACAGACATACCGGCAAAATCATGAAATAGACATGTATACTTTTGATAGCTGGGTCGATAGTGTCATAAAAAATACCTTGAGTTCCGCTACTGTAACCGACTTGTCTCCCAGCTGCAAAAAAATGTCCTCGGCCGAGTCCGGGCATGAATGAGGTGTCGTCGGCAGGACAGATAACGAGGACGAACGGGAACTCCGGGTGAACCTAAGGGTTCTGTTTGTTTTCAGCGTTGAAAGTCTGTTGCGAATTAGCCTTGAATAACATTTGTGGAAACGCACCCACAAATAAACGTAACACAATGTTATCAACATTCTAGAAACTGTGTCTATGTACAGTACAAGGTGTCATTGTTGATAATAGAATAACTTTGCCTCGAAAAAAAAAATTCAAGGGGACATCAACCTACCAATAGCACCAAGGAACGATATGCTTTGCGCATGCGCAGCACGTCCACATCCTTGATCACAAACTACGGCATATATACTAGGACAAAAAAAAGGCTGTTCTAAACGGTGTGTACTCGGAAAAATGTACTAAGAAAGAGACATGTAATAGACAGACAGACAGATAGATAGATAGATAGATAGATAGATAGATAGATAGATAGATAGATAGATAGACAGACATTACTGTGGTTAGTTGTGTTGTGTGGCCAATTGCATAAAAAAGTTGAAAACACATCACTGACGTAAAGTAATTCACAACGTAGCTAGTAATGTTGCAAAGTCCAAAATGGATATTCATTTTTGAAATGCAGTGAAATTTAGTATATAAAGTGCAGTATTCAAAAATTGCTCAGCAGATCAGGACAGCATTCAAGTAAATTTACATATTAATGTCCACCACAAGGTGTTTTTTTTTTTTGTATGATAGTGGTTTTACTTCATTTCTCAGATCAGATGTGAGCACTGAGCAGGCTCCTTCCGTGTCATATTAAATCTAATTTCTGAAAATCTTGCAACCTGACCACAGAATGTCTTGACAAATCCAAAATATTAGGTATTTGCTGTTAATAGTTTACTCATGAAAAATCATTGATTGGAAGGTATTTTCGACCATTTTTTTTGGGGGGGGGGGGTCATACTCTGAAAGACCACTTTTAAACAGCAATATATGCAAAATTGTCTTACCTGAGGTCTTCAACTTCTATACGGTGTATCTATCCATCCATCCATCCATTCAATTTCTCCCACTTATCTGAGGTCTGTTCACTGAGGCAGCAGCTTCAGCATCAAAGTCCAGTGTGCATATGACTGTAATGTAGTGTCCAATGTGTGTAGAGTATACTGTATATTGTCTTGTATTGTATGTAATTGTCCAATTTATGTTGTGTTGTGTAGGTGTACATTTTTGCTCAATGTATGTAGCAACACAGTGGGCCTGTCCTCCGAGACAAGTTTCTCCTACGGGAGACCAAATAAAAGTCAAATTCAAATTCCTTCTCCCCAACCATGTCTTCCAACTCTTCCAGAAGGATCCCAATGCATTTCCAGCCAGGAGACATCGTATCTCCAGTGTGTCCTGGGGTCATCCCCAGTGCCGCCTGCGGGTGGGACAAGTCCGGAACACCTCACCAGGTAGGCGTCTAGGAGGCATCCTCAAGAGGTCCCCGAGCCACCTCATCTGGCTCCTCTCAATGTGGAGGAGGAGTTGAGGCTCGACTGTGCATCTCAATATATTGGTCAATCTACATTCCTACTCTCACCTATGGTCGTGAGTTGTGGGTCGTTACCTAAAGACCAAGATCCCAGATACAAGCGGTCTCCAAGGAAGAGACCGGACACCCTGCGGAAAAATTCATTTCGGCCGCATCTATCCTTGTTCTTGTTCTTTCGGTCGCGACCCATAGCTCGTGACCATAGGTGAAGGTTGGAACGTAGATGGACCGGTAAATTGAGAGCTTCACCTTTTGGGATCAGCTCCTTCTTCACCACAGCAGACCAATACAAAGTCTGCATCACAACAGACGCTGCACCAATCCGCCTGTTGATCTCCCACTCCCTCCCCCTCACTCATGAACAAGACCCCAACATACTTAAACTCCTCCACTTGGGGCAAGATCTCTTTCCCGACTCGAAGAGGGCACTCCACCCTTTTCGGACTGAGGAACATTGTTTCAGATTTGGATGATTTTGTGAAAAAAAGCGTTGAGGACACAACTAAGCCATTTTAAAACAGCACAATACACAAAATCAAATCAATAAATAAATATTTTGCCAAACATGACGTGTATGCCAAGTTTCATCACTGAGATTAAGACCATCAAAATTAGCATCAGTTTCCTGATCAAACAGTGTGTTGCCACGGCAACACTGTTGGACGAAATAAAAAGGCTTGGTTTTATTTTATATTTTAAATTTTTTTTAGATGAAGCACCCATAGTTTCAAGACCAACCGTTGAAATCTCAAGGATAAGTTCTTTAACGTGACCTCTCTAAACATGTTGGTTGTTCACATTAATCTAATTAAGTATTGATGCTGTCGCTCGGTCTGATTTATTCACAAAAATTCATAAGTTTTCGTACATGTTCAGCCACTTAAAAGTAATGTTGTCTTGGCAAAGAGTGGACTACTATGGCAACAGCTTTTCGCGAAAATTCACAAACTTCCTGTTGCGACATCAAGAAGGCCTAAACACTCTTCCAAGCAAATATGAGGTAAATCTGGCTAAACGCTGAGAGAAAAACATGAGCGAATAAAACACATTTTCTTTTGTCAGTCGGTGGCGCTACCACTACGATACAAATATGCTTGTAGATGACTTCAGGCCTCGACTCTCATCAAATGTGTGAAATTCTCACAAGGTATGATCATGTGGGTCAAGCAGCTCTTGTTGTCAAGGTGACACCAAATTTTAAAGACAATTCTAAATGGAGAACTTTGTATACTTCCTATTAGGTTTACCATAAGGCTCCGAAAAACTTTTTTGTCGGTCTTGGGCTGTTAATTACACCACAACATTTTCAAACATTTAGGTGAAACATACAACATGGGCTGCTTTTTAGAAAATTTCTCGGGGTCACTTGTGAGGTGTTTTTTTTTTTTTAATTACACAATAATAAATCTTGATATTTTGCCAGGCCTGATGCATGTGCACAATTTCATGAGTTTTTGTGCATGCTTATACCCTCAGAATTAGCATGGTTTGATTGGAGAACTGTGCATTGCCACGACAACAGTGTTTCTCAATAAGATCACAAATGCTCTGTTTTATCATGATCGCGATCGACCGGTAGCTCACAGACTGGTCCCAAGTTAAAAGGACTCCCGGTCCAACCGTTCAGTGTCGGGTCAGTTTCTGTTGGTTAGTGTTTGTGTGTTCTTTCCATGGAATTTTGTTTGTATCGCTTTCACCTTGTTTTTGAGTTAGCCTTAGCCATTGTTTACACTGCATTGTTGCACACCATCCAGTGGCTTGGAATTCCTTCCTTCCTTGGGTTGAATATGCCCACAACTCCCTCTGCTGCTAAGCTACAGGTATGTTACCCTTCATGGCGTGCTATGGCTTCCAGCCTCCCTTGTTCCATGACCAGGGGGGGAGGTCGCGGTCCCTGCTGTCAGGGATCGTGTCCGCAGAATCCAGGCGGTGTGGAAGTCCGTCAGGGCGGCCCTTGCTTGTACTGCTGAGAGAAACAAACGGCTCGCTGACCGCCATCGTTCTCCCGCTCCTGAATACCAGGTTGTACAGAAAGTCTGGTTGTCGTCACGTGATCTTCCCCTTCATGCTGAGTCTCGTTAAACTCGCTCCCGGGTTTGTGGGTCCCTTCACAATTTCTAAGATCGTTAATCCCTCCTCCCTCCGTCTGGACCTCCCTGCGTCTATGAACGTCCACCCCACCTTTCATGTTTCCCTCATCAAGCTTGTTTCCTCCAGCGTCCTCTGCCCTCCGGCCGCTTACCCTCCGCCCGAGAAAAGCAGATCTTTGGTCAAAAAAGGTTGGGCACCCCTGGCCTGAACACTCTTCCAAGCAATTATTATGTTGACCTGGTTCACCTGGTTGGGGAAAAACATCAAAGAATAAAGTATGTATTTCCTTTAGCCAATAGGTAGTGCTAACCACTACCAAGAAAAATATGTTCCGATGTCTCCGGGCTTGGACAATCATCAAATGTGAGAAATCTTACTTGTATCTGATCATGTGGGTCAAGTTTCAGCAGCTTTAATTATCACGGTAAATAAGCAGACTTTGCGCCACCGTAATGGTTACACCCTCTGCTGAAAACTCACAATATTTGGCAGAGGCACTTTTCTGACAAAATTTCAGTAGGATTCATTTAACGGGCCAGTATATTTCTTCTCACCAGTAAATGAAGCTACATATATAACAGTATACAGGGTGTCCATAAAGCCTCTTTACAATTTGTAAAATGATTCCAAAGGCAGTTGATTTTAACCCGATTTGTTTTATCGGTTAATCAGTGTTGATTAAACGCACAGTGTGTGTCCTGGTTTATTAAGACAAAATCGGATGTTCGGACTGAACGAAACTACAGAACAAAGTATGAAATAGAGCTAACGTCGCGCCCTTCACTTCGTGCATGACTCAAGAAATTTATGAAGACAGCGACAGTGTTGGACAAAGGGAGTTAAATTTCAAAGTGCCTAAATAGTTTTAATTGTAAAGAGATTTTATGAACACTCTCTATTGTCATGTAGATGTCCTCAGGTCGCAACTATTTATAAACATGTGAAGTTTGGGATTTTTGCATGGTAGTTATGAAGCATTTCCTCGAAAGAAATATGAAATGCAAAGTTTAATAACAACAATCAATTCTACAAAAACAATGGGGACCTCGGAGCGGTTGCTGATCGCACGCTAATCTTAAGAATAATACTGTACAAAAAAAAAAAAAAAAAAAAAAAAAAAAAAAAAAAAGGGACCTTGCAGTAGTCACTAGTCAGGCCCTGATCTTTTCTACAAAAACAATAGAGACTTCGCAGCGATTGCTGCTCATAATTTCTTCAAAAACAAAGTACCGGGTACCTCGCAGCAGTCACTGCGTGGGTGTTATTGTTGTGCATCAGTTTTATATGCCGCTTTTCTGGAGACCCAAAGACTCTTCATAAAGGTTGCATTATTTAAGCACTCGCACGTTCACACTCTGCTGGTGCTAAACTACGTTCTGTCGCCACAGTTCTCCTGGTGCAAGTGGACAGAAGAGTGGCTGCCACAGTAAAATATATATATAATATAAATTTTTTTAACTCATAAATGGGGAAAAAATGATTTAAGGCTGTGTTGAAGTTGTGGCTTCAGCCTAAAGTGATGTAGTGCCTTGTTTTTTCTGGAACTAGGGTTTGGTCAGAGAAAAACATTTGCATGTGAAGGGGCACTTAAATGCAAAGCTTCCTGGACTTTCAGTGTCTGACATGCAAAACATGTAGGGGAGCAGTTAACATAAGCATAGAGTGAATGCAGGTGCACTCCAGTCAAAACAACCAGCATCTCTTGGAGTTTTCAATATTCCCAGAGATAGTTATTAAAATGAGTACTGTGATTTTTATTGGCTCGTGTGACAGGTTGTTTTTAAGATTTTGTGAGGATTATCGACAACAGCCCTACAGCAGAAACTTGTCATTTGTGAGTAAATGTTAAAGACTGAAGATCAAAAAAGCTTCCAGAATGCCTCGGTCTTTCCTCGTGAAAAAGAAATCTGGAGTTTTTCGAGCCTACCGATGGAAAAACTCTGACCAGACAAAGTGGAGAGAAAATAATGCAAATGGTAAGATTTTCATGTGTCTTAATTTTTTTTTCTCATCTCACCATTATTTGTTGATAAAATAGTGTCATTCTACCCTTCAAGATCTAAATTACACATCACTATGTTTGTTTCATAGAATAATTACATTATTCTTCATTGTACCCCCTTTAGTGAGTCAGGAGACGAGATTGTGGAATTTTGATTCTCAAGAGTGGGCCACGGTGCCCCAGCCACAACCTACTGTAGAATGCGGGACGGCAATTCAAATTAAATTGCCAATGCCTTTGTCAGAATCCAGAGGAAAACTTACTGACCGCATGCATGACCGATCCACACAAATGCTTCAGGGGTCCATCTACAACCCCATCACACAAGAACTAATAAGCAAAGCAAAGGTAAGATTGTAATTTAGTGAATCTCAACACTGCTGTCAGAGGAACAAAAACAATAGAAAATCACTGTACCATATTAACAAAGAGCTTTGTTTCATTCTAACAGACCCAAATCCAAAATTTTCCTGATGCTGGCAGCTTTGTGTGCTCAGTGTGCCACAAGATGTTCCCCCTGCAGCGCATATTGATTCGCCATATGAAGTGTCATAGCTTGATAAAGCGACATCCTTGTCACTTTTGTGGCAAAGGATTTAATGACACTTTTGACCTAAAGAGGCATATGCGAACACACACAGGTGAGGAAAGAGTATCTGTAATTTAATACATGCAAAACTGTTTCCATCACTACAGAGCACACAATATGTTTCCTTCTTTTTTAACATTGTGTGTTTTATGCCTGTGAATATTGTTATTCATCCAGGCCATTTTATTTTTAGGGCATTGATTCAATTGCAACTGAGTTGTTCAGATTACATGGAAAGTGTCTAAATCAGGGGTCCCCAACCGCCGGTCCGCGGACCGGTACCGGTCCGCCGGGCATTTGGTACCGGGCCGCACAGAAAGAACTTGCCTTAATTCCGTTTTATTTATTTCGGAATACGAAAGATGTTTT
>NW_017805494.1:771612-773320 GCF_001891065.2 Hippocampus comes | reverse complement strand
TGCAGCAACGGCGACGAAAACAAAATTACGAAGTAGACTGGACATAAACCACACACTTGAGGTGTCATTGTCTCCTATTACCCCGAAATGGGACCGTCTGGTTGCAGAAAATCAAGCTCGGTGCCGTGGTGAGTCGTCATTTTCATGCACTTCGAATTTGCGTTGTATCGTATTTTGAAGGCATTAAACATTGCCATAGCGATCGGAGTGTTGCGGCCAGATTAGACGCTCCTTGTGTTTATTATTATATTTCAAAAACGCCACAGTTTTCATGCAGCTCATACCATATTATTTTGTTGTATTATTTCCGCCACACCTTAAATGCCAGTCCCTGAAAATATTGTCTGACATAAACCGGTCCGTGGGGCAAAAAAGGTTGGGGGCCCCTGGTCTAAATAGCACAGGTGATGAAGCCTGCTCAGATGAATGATGACATATCTTCGAAAACCTGCCACACACTGTACAGCGCGGCTAAACCCAACTTAAGAGTGGACCATCGCAGAAATCGTCTTATCTAGGTTTTTGAGGCTCTGCATACAGTATAGTCTACTCAGTTGACTATACTGAGAAAGTGATACAGTAGAGTCTACTGTATCACTTTCTCAACTCGACCACAAAACCATAGTTTGGCAGTCAAGGAAGAAGTGATTTGCTACAAGGAGAATAAGTGGGTGGAAATAGAATAGAAAATAATTTATTGTCAATGTTACAGGAACAATGAAAATCAGTTTATCCATCTCACATTTTATAGAGTAAGGGTAAATACAAATTTAAGCCCGCAACACATGCACACACGCACACATGCACGCACACCTATTTACAAAATATAAAGTTATTCACATTTGGGAGAATGTCCATATTGTGGTATGGTGCACAGATTTATTTATTTTTTAATCCGAAAATATTGCACAGATCTTGTTCATTATCATGATATGACACCTGTAAAGGAGGGTGTTCTAGTTCTTACTGTGGGAGATGCATTTCCCTCAATGGCTGCAATCCTGATAATTTTAGATGTCTCCCACCTCCAACACACCTAATTCAAATGATCATCGCATAATCTCACCGCTGATCATTTGAATCAGGTGTGTTGGAGGAGGGAGACTTCTAAACCAAGCAGGGTAGGGGCCCTCGAGGACTGGAGTTTGAGGCCCCTGGTCTAGACTTTAATGTTCTGTGGTGTTTTCATGGGGAAAGGATGAGAACAGTGAATATTCGCAATGGGTTGGGTCCTTAATGAGCCCACTGGCTTTTTGTAGAAGTCTGCCAGTGTAATGTGGGTGTCTTTGAAAGTGGGTAGTGTACATCCAATTACCCACGCTACAGGTTTTTCCTGTCCTTCACAGTAAACTGTAAACCCAGTCCAAAAACAATCCAGTTTGTTTGTTTATTATTTATTGAACACATAGAACATACAATACAATAACAGATTGACAAAAGTGAAGGCAAGTAAAAATTATAAAAAGAAAAAAAGAAAAACAGAAATCATCACAATTTTATGTTCAAAGGAGTAGGAAGAAGTAAATAACTTATCTAGTCCGACCCCTTGTTATGTAGCAGTATATGAATTGATCTTTTCTCAATACAAAGAAGAAAAGAAAAAAATCTACATATCATCAAATACTTTTACCCTTTTGTGTACTCCACTTATCTATTTATACACCTTTCGGTTTGTATATATATACTCATTCTTTCTCCTTTATATATA
>NW_017805494.1:763484-770767 GCF_001891065.2 Hippocampus comes | reverse complement strand
ATGAATAGTTTTGGTCCAAGCACTGATCCCTGAGGAACTCCATGAGTAATCTTCAGTAGGTTAGATTTTTTGTTATTGAACTGCACATACTGATATCTGTTTTCTAAATAACTTTCAATCCGTTTATATGATATGCCTCTAATACCATATCTCTCTAATTTATTCAATAATATACTATGATCTATTGTATCAAAAGCTTTTTTTAGATCTAGAAAAATCCCAACAGTGAATTATTTGTTGTCTATATTAGTGGCGATTGCTTCCACAAACTCCATTACTGCCATTGAGGTGGTCCGTTTTTCTCTGAAACCATGTTGATTTTCACTTAATTTTTTTAATAAAGAGAAGTTTATTTTGTTGACCCCTGTGTGGTGGGAGCTTTTGGCTGCCCTGTCGAGGAATTTAAAGAAATTACCGTATTGGCCTGAATATAATACGGTGTTTTTTGCATTGAAATACAGTGAAACTCCTCTAGAACGAAACCTACATGGGCGAAAATACCCCCTAATGTGAAAAAAATCTTTATGCATTAACACCATTCCCATTCTACTGCCCCCCATACGACGAAAAAAACCCCTGTTGCGTTATACGAAATCATTTTCTATGCTCCAGCCTCGCGAAGACATTCACTACAACAAAGTCTAATCCAACAGATACTGAAGCTAGATCCGTAGCATCCGATTAGCTGCTCAGAGTAAATTGCTTATGGCTCGACGGACATTCAAATAAACAAACGTTTCCTCGAATGCTTTACTTGTTGTCATGCTAAAAACACCCACGGGACGCTTCGAAGTCCTCAATGGCCATAGTTAGCTCTTGAAGGCTAAAAACCTTACGCTAACTGGAGCGCTTCTCTCTCATTAGCGCTGGATGGAGGGATGTTACCATGAGGTTGCCTCTGAGACAAATCCCAAAAATGTTTATTAAGGTGTCACATTTTGCCCACAAAATTAAATTTTAACAGTTATAAAACAGCATGTAGTGCCTACATTGTTTGGTGTCCTGTGGCCATCATTGTGTCCAGCAGCTTCGATCATGAATGAAATGTTGTCTATTGGAGGACCACAAGCAATGGGTGACCCTGATAAGATGTTCCATTTCATTCTTTCAATGATTTCAATCGGAATGCATCCGATTAGCTGCTCAGAGTAAATTGCTTATGGCTCGACGGACATTCAAATAAACGAACGTTTCCTCGTATTACAAGTAAAGTCGTATTAAAGTCTTATTATAAGTAAAGCATTTTCCTCGAAAATGCTTTACTTATCATGCTAAAAACCTTACGCTAATTGGAGCACTAATGAGAGAGAAGCGCTCCAGTTAGCGTAAGGTTTTTAGCCTTCGAGAGGAGAGCTAACTATGGCCATCGAGGACTACGAAGTGTCCCGTGGCTGGCTTAAAAGTTCATTGCATGACATCAGCTGAGCAACGCTGTCTTGGGTGGCGATCGAGGGTCGGTCGAGTTAGAGACATTGAGCTGGTGGAAAGAAAAGCCAACGGGTCCAGTAAGTATTTGTTATTGTTAGATTCAGACGAGCATGGACGTTGCATTGCTAAAATGGCTACAAAACGGACCTTTGGATGTCAAGCAGCTAAGATAAGAAGAGCTCTGATGCCTGAAGAGAGGGCAAAAGTGATCAAAATGAAAGACTGAGCAAGCAAAATAAAAGACACTATGCAAGAAACTGATGTAAGTGAAAGTGAATGCTGATCGTAAATTTCGCAATTTCTTTCCCTTTTTTTCTTTCTACACTGACAATATGAAGTGTCAAATAAGTGTGCGCTCATACTTATGCACTATTGGAATAAAAATAGAGTACACTTACGTTTGTGTGTGCGTGTACACATACGTTTGTGTGTGTGTGTGTGTGTGTGTGTGTGTGTGTGTGTGTGTGTGTGTGTGTGCTTACATCTGAGATCAAATTTGCTACAGTGAAAAAACCCCTGTTGTGAAAAATTTCTTGCTGCAAACATGATTTCGTTGTAGAGGAGTTTCACTGTAAGACTGAAAAAGTGGGGGTCCTCTTATATTCGGGGTCTAGACATTATCCCCATTCACGACGCTAGATGGCGCCAGATATCAATGAAGCGAATGCTGAACTTGACTCCCCAGGCCAAAGTGAGCCTCTGCCACGAATAATAAAAATAAAAATAGCGGTAGCACGAAGAAGAAAAATAAAAAATAGCGGTAAGAAGGAAAAGAGAAGAAAATAATGTAGAGATAACAGAAAATGGAGAAACGTAGTGATAATCTGGAGAAAAGTGGGTCGATGTCTGTCGATGTAAGCTCGCCCATGTGAGCCTCATTGATGTGCAATCCTCGTATCTTGATGCACATTCCAGACAATTGAGACACTGCTCAATATGGAAGCATGAGAACACCCTCTGGGTCGCTTACAATGTTTGAAGGAGCAAAGAGCTACAAATACCTCAATTGAGATGAGCCATTTGGAACTTTCTACCAATGACAAAATATTCTTTGCTCCATATCCAAAATACACAGATCTTTGAATAATGAAAATGTCATGCTTACTTGACAGGCAACCTCTCATTCCAATGTTCAAAATGACCAAGTGCCACTAATGTAGTCCCTGACCCTTCCTGCCAATGTATTACAGTATGTTGGTGCATTGGTGGTGCTGAGACAAGAAAGTCAAAATGAATGGACAGCAATCCCACTTGACACGTTGGACGTTTCCTAAGCAGTAGTTCTCTGAGCACGTGATTGTCTGGAAATGAATGGCCATCGTTTTGAGCGTCTCCTGTAATTGTACTGGCCAGCGGTACCTTGTATCTATTTTGTGATATCAGAGTAAATTTGCGCTTTAAAATATTGATGTAAGTTTTATGTTTACTGATGCATATGTACATTATTTTGGCTCACTCTGTATATAGATAGTCACCGTAGTAATCTTTCATATTTTCTGCAATATTTCCATGCATTAAAAAAACAGCAATGAGAAAATGCAAAAACAAAAAAAAAAACGCAGATGCAGTCAATCCAATGTCCCCAAACCTTAGAGCTGTGCATTTCGTCTTTGGCCATTATGCTCTTTTTCTGTGAGTGAAAAGCTCAACCATTTGAAAGAGGTTTTCATTTTTAAAACTGTTGATGTTTGTTATGACTGCCTAAAGCATGGGTGTCCAAACTGGATCATTGAGGGTTGCTGTCCTGCCTGTTTTCCATCTCTCCCAGATCGTACTCGTGCTGCTACAGGGTGGCTGAAAAGCTGATGATTTGAATCGAGTGTGTTGCAGCAGAGAGAGATGTAAAACAGGCAGGACAGCGGCCCTTGAGGACTGGACCTGGACTTGCCTGGGCGAAAGGAAATATCAAATACTTTTCTTAACCTGAATCTTCAAGACTTAATAAGCAGTGTTTGAAAATTTTGTCAAAAATATAGTCATTCACTCATTTGTGCAACACTAAACACATTCTTCACAAACATGACCATGGAAATAAAAGCATGACTTTGCCTTTACTGCAGGTATACGCCCCTACAAGTGTGACCTTTGTGAGAAGGCATTCACACAACGTTGCTCTCTGGAGTCCCATATGAGGAAGATTCATGGCATTCACCAGCAGTATGCTTACCGCCAGAGGCGTTCGAAGATCTTTGTGTGCGAAGATTGTGGTTATACAGCAAGTTGCCCCGATGAGTACTTTTTCCATTTAAGACAAAGTCATCCCAGCAGTCCTGCTCTCCACAGGTACTATCACCATTAGGCACAAAACAGCATCTATTTAGCATCTGAAAAGGATGAAACCAGACCCTATTTGGTGTACTTTTCATTTTATATAAAAAAAAATCTCTTTTGTTTGCAATTTGATATAATCTTACATGCTGACTTAGAAATAAAAATAACAATTATTGCTTGTACTGGAGCCCAATTACTATGTTGGCCATGCGCATATTAACATGCTTATGTTGTTTAGTTTTTTAAAACTGTTTTATTGATATTTATCATAAATTCACATACATCGTTCTAATAAGTTGTAATGTATATGTATTGGTTTGTGAATTTGTACTATAACATACCATACAGTTTATTTGATGAGCCTTTGACTTCAGATTTTAAAAATCTATTTCAATGAGAATAAATTTGAGGGAGGAAAAGCTTTCGTGTTTTTTTTGTTGTGTTTTGTCATTTAAAGGATGGTTTTAATTCAACTTTACAGTGACGATAGCAGAATACCCCATTGTAAAATAAGGTGCCTCTGTTGTCATAGCAAGTTTTTTCTAACAAGCTGTAATTTTTCCATTCATCCATCCATCTATTTCTACCGCTTATTTAGGGTCGGGTCGCGGGGGAAACAGCTTGAGCAGAGAAGCCCAGACTTCCCTCTCCCCAGCTACTGCTACCAGCTCTTACCGGTGTTCCCAGGCCAGCTAGGAGAGAGTCTCTCCAGCGGGTCCTGGGTTGTCCCCGCGGCCTCCTGCTGACTCTCCAAAGAACTCCCCAAGCGACACAGTCGAATGCTTTCTCCAAGTCCATAAAGCACATGTAGACTGGTTGGGCGAGCTCCCATGTATCCTCGAGGACCCTGCGAAGGGTGTAGAGCTGGTCCACTGTTCTACGGCCGGGACTAAAAACACACTGCTCCTCCTGAATCTGAGACTTGACTTCCCGACTGACCCTGGTCCACTGTTAAACGGCCGGGACTAAAAACACACTGCTCCTCCTGAATCTGAGACTTGACTTCCCAACTGACCCTCCTCTCCAGCACCCCTGAATAAACCAGGGAGGCTGAGGAGTGTGATCCCTCTGTCGTTGGAACACACCCTCCGGTACCACTTCTTTAAAAGAGGGACCATCACCCCGGTCTGCCAATCCAGAGGCACTCGATGACCATGGTATGTTACAGAGGCGTGTCAACCAGGGAAACCCAACAAAATCCATAGCCTTGAGGAACTCTGGGTGGATCTCATCCACCCCTGGGGCTTTGCCATAGAGGAGCTTTTTAATCACGTCAGTGACTTCAACCTCAGAGATAGGAGAGCCCACCTCAGAGTCCTCACACTGCTTCCTCTAAGGAAGGTGTGTTGGTGTAGTTGAGGAGTTCTTTTCGAAGTACTCTGCCCACCGCCTCAAAACGTTCCGAGTGGAGGTCAGCAGCTCTGACAGATTCCCCATCCTGAGACGTCGGATTGTACCCCAGAATTTCCTCGAAGCCATCCAGAAGTCGGCTTCCATGGCCTCACCGAACTCTTCCCATGCCTGAATTTTTGCTTCGATGACCGCTGAAGCTGCTTTCCACTTGGCCAGCCAGTACCCATCAGCTGCCTCTGGAGTCCCACAGGCCATAAAAGCCTGATAGGACTCCACCTTCAGCTTGACGGCATCCCTTAATGCAGGTGTCCACCAGCGAGTTTGGGGGTTGCCGCCAAGATGGGCACCGACCACTTAATGGCCACAATTCCGATTGGCCGCCTCAACAATAGAGGCGTGGAACTTGGTCCACTCGGACTCAATATTCCCCCGCCTCCTTCAGGACGTGGGAAAAGCGCTGCTGGAGGTAGGAGTTGAAACTCCTTCTGACATTGGATTCTGCCAGATGCTCTCAAAAAACCCTCACAATACATTTGGGTCTGCCAGGTTGGACCGGCATTTTCCTCCACTATCAGAGCCAACTCACCACCGGGTTGTGATCAGTTGACAGCTCCACCCCTCTCTTCACCCGAGTATCCTATACATACGGTCCGCAAATCCGATGATACGACTCAATCATCAAACCGTGACTTAGGGTGTCCTGGTGACAACGGCACATATGGACACCCTTATGTTTGAACATGGTGTTCGTTATGGACAATCCGTGATGAGCACAGAAGTCCAGTAACAAAACACCACTCACGTTCTGATTGGAGGTGGCCGTTCCTCCCAATCACACACTTCCAGGCCTCACTGTCATTGCCCATATGAGCATTCAAGTCCCCTAGCAGAACAAGGGAGTCCCCAGCGGGAGTGCTCTCCAGCACACCCTCCAAGAATTCCAAAAAGAGTGAGTACTGTGAGGTGCCGTTTGGTGCATTGGCACAAACATCACTGTTCTGACGAGGTTTGGAAACGAACCAGATGGTGTGTGGATCCCACAAACACAAGCTCAGACAAACTACGATAAAAAAATATTTATTTACAGAAAAACAAAGGACCAACAAAGTGTAAACAGAAATCGCTGGCAACAAAGAGCCAGGAAAACCAAATATTAACATAAAACACATGCTCAAGGCAAGGTAAATTTGACACACGAAAATACACAAAATGAAATGGCAAAAGTCAAAACACACGAAACTTAAATCAGCCGAGAATGACAGGAAAACCAGAATACTTGCACAAAATAATCGATCGGAACAAGAGCGACTCGGAACGTGAACATGAGGTCGAGAAAATAACACTTGAGCATCACACCAAGCAAAGTCCATAATCCAACGAGGTAAGTAGCAGTCAGAGTCCAGATATATCTTGGCAAACAGTGCTTTGCCATGGCAACAGCTTTTTGCGAAACGTCACAAACTTCGACTCATAATAAATGTAAATAAAATATTGACAATATATGACAATGTGGGTCAAGTTACAGCAGCTTAAAAGTTACAGCATCTTTTGTTTTCAAGGCAACACCAAATTTTTAAGGAAATTCAAAACACATTTAATGCCAAAACGTCAAAGTACCGGCAGCTAACTCTACAACAGAGCTTTTTCAAATCAAAAAAGATGACAAAGTCCCATCATCATCCTTGACAAACAAGCGCACACATGCACACAAACACCCCTCCAAAGTTAACCGTTCATAAAAGTTCATGCAAAGTTCATGCAAAGTTCATGCAATGTTCACGCATCAGTGCAGCGTTTTTCTTGCAATAAACTTATTTTGCAATCAAAGTGCCCTGTTTTGTGTTGTTAATGTCATTCATTCATTCATTCATTTTCCGATCCGCTTTATCCTCACAAGGGTCGCGGGGGGTGCTGGAGCCTATCCCAGCTGTCTTCGGGCAGTAGGCGGGGGACACCCTGAACCGGTTGCCAGCCAATCACAGGGCACACATAGACGAACAACCATTCGGGCTCGCACTCACATCTGGGGACAATTTAGAGTGTTCCATTAACCTGCCATGTATGTTTTTGGAATGTGGGAGGAAACCGGAGTACCCGGAGAAAACCCACGCAGGTCCGGGGAGAACATGCAAACTCCACAAAGGGAGGCCAGAGCAGGAATTGAACCCAGTACCTCTACACCAGTGGTCCTCAACTAGAAATGCTGTAGGTCCACTTTTTTTTTTTTTTTT
>NW_017805494.1:762201-762960 GCF_001891065.2 Hippocampus comes | reverse complement strand
GGAATGTGCAGTGCTGTTCTTCCACTAAAGGTGAATGCAATGTTTGAGGCATGCAAATATTATTTGAGGACGCCATTGTGATGTTCATTTACCATGTTGCGGTGTTCTGCTGTTAAACAGCTGCAAAGATCCCCGGGTAGACGGGAGCAAAACTGCACACAATCGAAACCTCCCGCGATTCGTCTTGTCTAATTGTCTGTGTGCAGCTCTCCTGGACTGAAGCTGTGAGCACAACTGTGGCGTCGCGCATGCGTCTGTTTCCTGACACAATCATCCATTTTGAATGCGTGTGTGTTGGGATAGACGCGTGCTGACGCTTATGTATGGGCACACCTTAAGTTCAGAGGAGCCAATCAGCGCATCGTTATCGCCGACATGCCCTGCTCAGCCAGGGTCTCCAGTTAGTCAAACATTATACAACACAGTCGCGCTGCTGCGGTCATCTGCAACACATCTGTTAGTGCACGCAAAGAATAAAACGGATAATTTTAACAAGCGATCGCGGTAATGCGCAGATTATAGTCCACAAATATAAAATGTATAACGTAAAAATCACTTTATAATTTATTATTTTATACAATTTGCCGAGGGTCCGGACAGAGGAGGTCCGGACAGAGGAGGTCGGCGGTCCGGTCGTGGATCGCGGTCCGCCAGTTGAGGAAGGCTGCTCTACACTGTGAGGTCGACGTGCTAACCACTGGACTACCGGGCCGCCTTGTTAATGTTATTTAGTAGGAAATCATTTTATTGAGATATTTG
>NW_017805494.1:753314-762171 GCF_001891065.2 Hippocampus comes | reverse complement strand
TATAAAAAAATATATATATATATATATATATATATATTTATATATATATATGTATAAATAACTATAGCATCAAAGTGAAAGTTCTGTTTGAAATGCATCCTTTCTCAAAAAGCTCTTTTTGTCAAAATTTTTCTTGGAAACGTGGGTTTTCAAGAAACTTACCAATGTTCAACTGCTGTTTACTAATGAATGATAAAAGGCAGAAGTGGACTTTCTTTCCTGATGAAGGAAAAGGGTAAATGCTTTCTTTTGGTAAGTTACATGCTTATGTAGCTACAAAAATCAATTTTCTGTAGGCCTTCAAAGATTTGTCAAAACGTTTGAGAAAGGCTCTCCCAATTTGAGAAAAACAACCGGCATTAAATGAGTTAAAAGACTTCCTTTTAGGTTTAGTATATGGCTCCCAGGGACAACGCCCTCTAAAAATGTAGCGAAGAAAATCAGCCTGTAATAATAATAATTTCTACAATCAACAATAGGGACCTCGCAGTGGTTCCTGGTCGGGCCCTAACAGTCATAATAATAATTTCTACAAAAACAATAGGAACCTCGCAGCGGTCGCTACATTAATCTAATAATAATTAATTATTACAAAACAACAGGTACCCCATAGCGGTTGCTGGTGGGGCCCGAATAATTTCTACAAAAACAATAGGGACCTCGCAGCCGTCGTTGTTCAGGCCCAAATAAGAAAAGAATAATTCCGAAAAAAAGTGGTCACTGGTCAGGTTCTAACTAGAGCTGCAACCAGCTATTAAGGGCCCTTGCAGCCTGTGCCACTTTGCTGTACTGGAACACTGGAATTTTTTGAAAACGGCACAATAAACCTCAAACCTTTTTTTTCCACGTTTAAACTTTAATTTGTGGTCACTTCTCAGTGTTTTCTTTTCTTTTTTTAATACACATTCAAATTAAAGACACAGAGTAAAAAAGCTGAATTTAGGTTATTTTATTTTCAACTATTTTGGTGAGGCACTCACCTTTTGAAGACAGAAATTGTCATATCAAAACTATACATAATTTTCATTTTTAATAATTCCTCACAGATTTGGCTGATAACAGAAGCAGAGATGAAAGTGGACTTTCCTGAAAATTCTGGAAAAAAGAAAGAAAAAAAAAATATATATATATATATATATGTGTGTGTGTGTATGTCACACTTGGCCGATCATGCATAAATTCGTTTATACAAAACGCTATTCAAATACTCGACATTCAATGATTAATCTTCCTTTTGTGTGCACACGTGCACTCTTTGTGGCTTCCGTTCTCGCCGAAATTTCAAAATCTCCGAAATATGGCGAGGCCATGAGATTGCAAGGAGAGGGTATTGCTGTTGTGGCGACGCCACTCGAGCAAAGCGCGCCTCAGCAGTAGATAGTCCGCTGCTCTCTGCTGTGCGTGCCTAAACTAGCCAAGACGACACTCGAAGTCAGACAGACACGTTTTTCTGCTAATCTGTGTTTTTCCCTTTTTGTCCAAATATATTTTTTACGACAACAACTGTCTTGTCCACGGCGTCTTTTATTCGTTCCACTGCCGTTTAGCAAGTGTGTTTATAAAGAGACGAAAATCTCTTTACTGTTACTAGTGTTAGTGCCTCAACATGGCTACGCTCGTGAAAGCAAAACAACGAACTCAAACGCGTGTTCGTTCAATGTTGTCAACTAATATCCGGATTAATTTTAGGCAATTTTTTTCCTCAATTCTCCGGAGAAATTTTCATTAAAATTTGAAAATCCGGAATTCCCGGAAAATCCGGAGGACTTTCATCTCTGCAGAAGGCACCTTCATTTTGAAAATTGACAAATTATTATTACTGCTGGTTTTTTTTTAACAATCTTGTTCAATTTCTCAAGTTGCTTTGAAGATGCTGGCTCTGTAGTACTGCAGCTCTTTTATGCTCTCCCGGATATCCTCCAAAGCTCTAAAAGAGAAAACAAAATCTGTTTCTGCCTATTGAATGATCATCACAAGACTCAACCTTCTTTGATCCAGGACACCCAAATGTTTTCACACGTCACCCGAAAAAAGGGAAGCTACACAACTCTTACTGAGCGAGCAGACGGCGATAAGACCACAAGGCTTCTTTTTCATCTCCAGAAACAAATAAATGTTGAGTTTGTCTCGCGGGAACACAGCTGTGATTAGACTTTCAAGATGGCAAACAGTGCACTGATGTGTGCGGCAATGCTCTTGATACTTCGGCTTTATTGTCTGTTTTTAATGATTGGTGCTTTACTGACAGACTCTCCACTAGTGTATGACCTCCACTCCTTTTTAAACTTGCAACACAACATTGGAGGTTCGGGTGCATTTGAACACGGTTGGGAGAAAAGGTTGCATCCATTCTTGGCTGACATCCCAGTGAAGGGATCAGTATTGGTTTCCAATTGTTTAGAATATTGGTGGGGGTTTTATTGACTTCTTGATACTCTTCATTTTGACTGTTTTCATTGGAAAACTAATAAAGAAAGTTGGATAAATAAGTAAATAAGTCAGTATGCTTAAAAAAAAAAAATCCCAAACTTAATGTATATCAACAGTAGCAGCCTGATACAACCGCTCTGCAAGAAGGAGAGGTACCGCCGCTCGTTCCTGCCGACTGCTGTCAGGCTACTGAATAGACAGACCTGAAAACCTGGACTCAGCCCCACTCATGCATTTTTAATAAGCTTATATATACATTTTAGAATGTATATTTATTCATATACTTTTTGTTCTTCTACTTCTCCCTTTCATAATTTTGCTGCTGTAAATTGGGAATTTCTCCATTGTGAGACAAATAAAGGTTTTCTTATCTCATCTTAAATAGTCTATATCAGTGTTCCCCAGGCCGCGGACCAGTACCGGTCCGTGGCTCATTTGGTAAGAGGCCGCACAGAAAGATTAAATAACTTGCATTACTTCCGTTTTATTCATTTCGGAATCTGAAAGATGTTTTAATTTGAAAAATTACCGGATTCTCTGTTACATCGGTCTACAGTATGTTACTCTTGATGCAGGTCAAGCCGCGCTTCTCTGTCACGTGGTACATTACCGCTAAAATGAAACCCAGGAGCTCGCAAAATGAGGAAAAAAACGTCTTTGGAAAGTTTCTTTGGGAAGGGGAAAAGGCCCAGTCAGGCGACAGAAGAGGAGCCTATGACTTTCAAGAAAAAGAAGGCTACATTTAATGGACGGGATCAGGAGTCCTACTGAAAATACAGATTTATCTCAACGGGAGATTCCCACGCACGACGCCCACTGTGCATAATATGCAACGATGGTGAGTCGTATTTTTCATGCGCTTTTTATTTGTGATGTATCTTATTTTGAAGGCAAGTTTAAATATCATAGCGACCAGAGAGTGTTGTGGCCAGATCGGACTCATGTAATGATTCGTGTTTATTATTATGTTTTGAAAATACCAGTTTTCATGCAGGTCATATCATGGTATACCATTGTATTGCTCTGGCCTTAAAGGCCGGTCCCTGAAAATTGTCTTACATTAAAAAAAATTGTCTGACATTAAACCGGACCGTGGGGCAAAAGAGGTTGGGTACTGCTGGTCTATATGACTTGTACCAATGAATGAAATCAAGAAATGTATTATTTTACATTTTCATGGACTGCACTAAGCCTGTTGAACGAATCCAACTGAAAATTTGTCAGTAAAGCCTGAAGTCATTGATCATGCTCTTGGCCAAATATTGTGACTATTAGACATTGTCATTACCTTCTATTTGAGAAAAAGAATGCAGTCGTGAGACTTTAAGTGATACAGATGGTGTGTATGTTTAGTAACTGAACTATAACTATTCCTTTTGATGTGATCGTCGTAGCTGAGGATAATGTGGGTATTAGCCTTCAAGCTCCAAACTAATGACACTTTTTACCCAGCAATATTCACAACTTACCCTTTAAGTCAGGGGTCCCCAACCTTTTTTGCCCCACGGACCGGTTTAAGTCAGACAATATTTTCAGGGACCGGCATTTAAGGTGTGGCGGATTAATACAACAAAATAATATGGTATGAGCTGCATGAAAACTGTGGTGTTTTCGAAATATAATAATAAACACAAGGAGCGTCTAATCTGGTCGCAACACTCTTATCGCTCTGGTAATGTTTAATGCCTTCAAAATACGATACAACGCAAATTCAAAGTGCATGAAAATGACGACTCACCACAGCCCCGAGCTTGATTTTCTGCAATCAGACAGTCCCATCTCGGGGTAATAGGAGACAATGACACCTCAAGTGTGTGGTTTATGTCGAGTCTACTTCGTAATTTTGTTTTAGTCGCTGTTGCCGCAGGAAATTCAGCGTTTTGTTTATAAGCGTCATCGGTCACCTGACCGAGAAGTGTGCCTTGACGTGAGTCAAGCGTGACACAGACGGATGTACAGTAACAGAGAATCCGGTAATTTTTCAAAATAAAACATATTTCGTATTCCGAAATAAATAAAACGGAAATAAGGCAAGTTCTTTCTGTGCGGCCCGGTACCAAATGCCCTGCGGACCGGTACCGGTCCGCGGACCGGCGGTTGGGGACCCCTGCTTTAAGTGACCTGTTGAGAGCTGTTTGATTTAAAATAAGAAAATGTTGTTTTTATTTCACAACACGTACTGTGACCTGTTAATCTTCTAATCTTTCAGAAATTAAACTAAGACTAGTAAAAATGAAACTAAAACAAAGCATTTATCCGGCAAAAATACAAACAACCAAATCACTCTCAAAACGGACAAAATAAAATAAAAACAAACAATGAAAAATACAAAACTATTGTAAAAACCCTGGTCAGTGAGTGAGTCAGTGGACGAATGAGTGAGTGCGCGAGCGAGCCAGTCAGTCAGTCTTAATGGAAGCTTGACGCAGAAGCCAACAGTATGGGACCCTTCAAATAAAAGTTGAGCATTGGTGTTACCGTATTTTCCGCACTATAAGGCGCACCTAAAAAGCATTCAATTTTCTCAAAAGCCAACAGTGCGCCATATAATCCGATGCGCCTTATATAAAGAGCCTGTAACGCTCTTCATATTCCCCATTGAGTTGTTTACCTGGTAGTGTTCCTCTGCCATCTAGTGGTGATTATTAGCAGGAACCAATTGTAACCTAAAACAGTTCTGCCCGACACTAATGTGCATTTCGTCAACACACACTCAAACAGACAACTACTTTGCGAGCTTTTCGCAGCCATAATGAAACGAAGATAATCCCAAAAGCATAGCTAACTACTGACTAAATGAAGAAGGAGACAAGCAAGACTTCTCAGGACATTTAGCCCCATGTAGATGTGAGCCCACGAGGTTTGTGTGCCTTTTTGTTGAATCAATTGTCTTCATAACTTTTGTCTTTCATTTATTGTTTTATAATGCCATTTGTATTTACATGTTTCATGTCCGCGTTTGTGACCAGTTCTAATGGCTTTGCGACAGCTGCAGCAGTTCTGAAGGCTGTATTTTAGGTGCGCTTTATAATCTGAAGCGCTTTATAGTGCAGAAAATACGGAATTTATTGACAAATTTATGGCAAAGCACAAGGACACTTGGATTAAATGACAAGAGGTGTCAAATTATCGCGTTAATTGCGAATAATTAATTACGTCCATATTTAGCGCGTTATGTTTTTTTTAATTGTGTTAATCTAAATTTTAATCTCTAACTTTATTGTTTCTGTAGGTGTGTTGCCTTTTTCTAATATCCCTTTTCATGTGTTGGCTTCCTGTGTTCGAGTTGTTGAGGGTGGGGAAACAACTGTCAGTCACTGCCTGAAGCGGACATTTATTGGCTGTCATTATCAGGGATGAGACTGGCTAGTGATGAAAAAGCGGAAGGGGCGTGGCCGGGACGGGGGCGTGGCCACTTACAAAAGTGGCACTAAACATGCTGAAGATGAAGTGTATTCAATTTACACACAGATTTTAAACTTTAACAGAAAAAAATCCCAAGATTGTTCACTATTCTTTCAAGTGAAAATTTGTGCAATTTTGCTTATGCATTCCTGGTGAGCACCAATATGTAACTTCAAATTTGCTGCTCAAAATCAAAACTAAAAAAGGAAAAACATCCCCTGCCATATTTAAGATTTGTTCATTACTTGTATTCATAAAGTGTTGTGTAAATGTGATAAAAAGCCTTTGATTCTTACCTCATACAGTGATAGTGAAGTCCCACACTGTTTTCTATATATGGTTATGAATGTATTTTATTATATAAAGTGGATGTCTATTTACAGTATATACAACAATATACAGTTTCATGAGGTAGAATACTTTATTTTCTCTTCATTTTAAGCTTTTTAGCAAGCGCTAAAAGCTTATTGGTCCTCTCCGTCTTTTTCCAATCTCTTTTTAGCCAACTCCTCTTGTTTTTACACATGCTCCAGGCTGTCGAAAAGCGCTTGAGATCGAGTAGTTACTTTTCAGTAGAAATGTCTGTTTTCGGTGTTTCACCGAGGTTGCGTGACTCTGTAAAGCTTTCCATCCTCTCGATCCGTATAGAATGACATCGTCACACACTGTACACAGAGCTTTACCGGCGACATCGAGCTTTTTCACGAAATCCGACACAAGCACAATGGTTCCTCTTTACTGTTTCCTGCTGGGGACACCGTCAGCTTTCTATCCAACCAGTCCCATCGAAACGTGTTTTTCAGATCCGCATCTATCTGACGCACTTTAGCTTCATCGCGAGTCTCGATAACATTCGGCATTCACGAGAAAGGGGTTTAGGAAGGCGAACACGGATTGGTTGTGATTTGCATTTGCCGATATAGCGACAGTAAGACATTAGCCCGTATGTTTTTTACGGATTTGGAACAATATAAAATGGGTCCATTTTGACTGGAAAAAAGCGGAATTCCGCCAAAACGCGGAAAAATCTCATCCCTGCATTATGTTTGGGCTTGTTTAGCATAAACTGATTGGCTCCCATTGGAATTGGGCGGGGTAAGTAAGCAGCGGCGAGGAGAGGTGAAAATGGAGGAGCATGTGAGCGTTCTCAGCACAATGAATGGGCAATTTGCATTCCAAAAACGCCCTGACAGCACTATTGATAAAAGTAGAGTGTTGTGCCTAAATTGTATAGCATTTGCTTACCACCGAAGCAGCTCAAGTTTAGCGTCCCACATCAATGCAAAGCACCCAGTCGCGAGTGCGGCCACGGCTAACGTTATCACCGAAAGCGTTCGCAATGGAGGAAGCAATAGCAAAGCTCTTCGCCAAACTAAACTTGAGAAGACCCCGCGTACGAGGCATGAAGTCAGCATAGCTGCTGTGTCCTCTGTAGCCTATTTGAAGTGGTTGATGTTTGATTACAGCACTTTATTTTGTCATGATGAACAGTGTTATTTTTGAAGTGCTAATTTACAGTACTGTGCTTTCAGGGTCTGTTTTATTTATCTGAAACAGGTTCCATGTTCGGTACTTGTATTGCTCAGAAAAGTGTTCTTACTGTTTTTGATGTTAACCAAAGCACTTTTTTTGGATCTGATGTTCTCTTTAATTTTTATTTTGTAACTATTTGGAGATTTCCAAAAACAAAACAGTGATTTTCCCCCTAGTGGTCGAAACTCAAGGTTGCAGGTAGGATTTGGGATTACAGTAGTCTCAAATACAGCAGAAAGTAAATGCCTTGGACTGCATCTGTTCAAGTCTGTTTATAAACAATAAAATACTTTATAATACCACTTTTTTGTGATGTGAATCTTTTGATCTACCCCAATGCTCAATAATGTAATCAATTTAAAACGAAAATAGGGTTTTTTCAGCAATTTTTAGATGAGATTAAAATATAGATTAATTAGGTGATTAATTACATATCATCATTAATTAATCTCACTTTTTTAAATCTCTTGACAGCACTATAAATGACAACTCTAAGGCTTGAACGACCTTGAGTTAATAAATCTTTACCTGTGGCTTGCTTTCTTGCATGGCACCATCTCATATTCCACCGGAAACCACCTCCTAAATTTACCAAAAAAAAAAAAATAACATTTTGTCACACATCAAGCCATACAAAGAGTCTTGTCTATAATTAATATGACTGGGATTCCTGACAAATAACACTAATATTGAGGTAAACTGTTCTGTGAGGTTGGCAACAAACAATATTTCAAAATGTGTTTGTTTTATGCAGATCTTGCCAAACTACAGAAATTACCTGAGTGTGGAATAGTATGTGCTTGTATGTACAGTGTCTTGCGAAAAGTATTGAACTCTTTGATCTTTTGCCACATTCCATCCATTGATGACATGGTTCGAGTTACAACAGCTTTTGTATTCAGGGTGAAGCCGACTTTTAAAGTAAATTCAAAATGTTGGACTTCCCGTTAGATTTAACATATGGTTCCAAGGTACTTTTTTGTAGGTCTTTGCCTGTTAAATATACCACCAAATTTTTGTAGATGGAGGTGAAACGTACAGGAACTGCATTTTTTTTTCTAGGGGGCACTAGTGAGCCAAATTTAAAAGAGTACACAAAAAAAAAAAAAAACGAATACAGTATTGGTGATTTTGCCAGACCTGATGTATGTGCAAAGTTACATGACTTTCTGTGCATTTTTAGACCCTCACAATTAAAGTTGCTTTCTTGGTGAACTGCGTATTTCCACGGCAACAGTGTTTCGTAAAAATTCAAAAACTTCAAGTTTTATCAACATGACAGCCAAAACACTCTTTCGAAAACATATGAAGTAGATCTTGCCTTCTCGGCAGCATGGGTATGCCAGCAATGTTTTTGATTGGGAGGAATGTCGGCGCCATTTGACTGTCGTTGCTGGACAGCTCCGGGGGCGCTTGTGTCTTGCGCCTGTAATGGGCAGCATTTTCACAGCCCCGCTTTGTTCAGCGGAGAGATCGGTGCTGTTGAACC
>NW_017805494.1:751909-753015 GCF_001891065.2 Hippocampus comes | reverse complement strand
CCCCCCCCCCCCGAGAGGAAAACGTCAAAGAATAAAACATTTATTTCCTGTAGGTGGTGCGACCACTACACGGGCCTAGACTTAAATCAACGAAGTGAAATTTGGATAAGATAAGGTCATCTGTCTCAAGTTACAGCAATATTCATATTCACGGTTAATCATAAGACCTTGGAACACGGTGAGGGCACACCTTTTGCCAAAAGTTTCAATGATTGGTGTAGAGCATGATCGACAACTTGAAGCTTTTCTGGCAGATTATTTAGTTGGATTCATTCAACAGGCTCCATGCAGTATGTGAAAATGTAAAAAAAAAAGACATTTCTAGTCATCACTAGGTGGTGCCAAATGGGTAACAGAATTTCACCACATAGATCTCTTCAGGACGCGACTATATACATGTCAAGTTTGGGATTTTTTGGGGGAGCAAGTGGAGGGGACTAAGCAAAAAGCATTTCCTCCTTTGTGGCAAAATAAATATTAGATGCAAATTTTGATGCCCCGTCCCCATCATATAGGATTTCGAAAACTTTTTTTTCCAAATTGTTGTCCCAGGTGGGAAGATGGTAGAGTTTGAAGTCAGTCGGATGAATCCTCTAAGACAAGTGCACAGAAGTATGACTCCTTTAAATGTGCAAAAATTGGCCGAATTGTTCATTCACAGCTCATTTCCTGTTTAAAATTCATAGCTCACTTCCTGTCAATTTTAAACGATGGCTGCAATGGACTTTTTTGTACATTTAACAGAGATGAAAGTGGACTTTCCTGAAAATTCCGGAAAAAATAAAAAATTATATATACTGTGTGTGTGTGTGTGTGCGTGTGTGTGTGTGTATATATATATATATATATAATATATATACACACACACACACACAGTCACACCTCGGTTTTCGAACGTCTCTGTTCTCGACCAAATCAGTTTTCGACCAAAAATTTCGAGTTTTTTTATGCCTATGATTACGACCGAAAATCGGTTCTCAACCAAACTGAGCGCACTTGAATGCGTCACTTGACTCCTCTCGCCTTCCTTACACGAGGAAGTGACGCTTCCTCGGGTAGACGAGGAAGTGACGCTTCCTCGTGTAGCGTTCCATTGTGAGCAGACG
>NW_017805494.1:745760-749504 GCF_001891065.2 Hippocampus comes | reverse complement strand
ACGGCCTTAAATTTTCCCCGTCCACTCTTAAAAAAATCCGTCAATGATCGAAAATTGTCCGCTAATGTAACCTCTTCAGAAACAGAAATATAAAAGATGTAAATGTTTATCCAGTCTTGTTTAACTTAGATTTCGTTCCAAAAGACAGGCTTTGTTATCAGAAATCACCCCTCCTCCTCACAAATAAAATATGAAATCTCGGGTTTGCTTCGGGCTCGGGCCTGCAAATCAAGTTAAGTGATCGGGCTCATGCACCCTTTATGGTTTCCGTTCTCGCCGAAATTTCGAAATCTCAGAGATATGGCGAGGCCATGAGAATGCGAGGCGAGGGTATTACTGTTGTGGCGACGCCACTCGAGCGAATCCGCTGCTCTCGACTATGCGTGCGTCAGCGCGAACATGTACGCAAGTGCGTCTTTTGATTTCAACCAATTAGCGCCGACGCAACGACATCACACACCCAACGTCACACACAACAACAGCTAAGCTAAGCTAGCTGAGACGACACTCGAAGTCGGACGGACACGTTTTTCTGCCAATCTGTGTTTCCCTTTTTGTCCAAATATATTTTTTACGACAACTATCTTGTCCACGGTGTCTTTTATTCGTTCCACTGGGGTTTAGCAAATGTGTTGATAAAGAGACGAAAATCTCTACTGTTACTAGTGTTAGTGTCTCAACATGGCTACACTCGCGAAAGCAAAACAATGAACTCAAACGCGTCTTCGTTCAATGTTGTCAACTAATATCCCGATTAATTTTAGGCAAATTTTCCTCAATTCTCCGCAGAGATTTTCATAAAAATGTGAAAAACCCGGAATTCTGGGAAAATCCGGAGGATTTTCACCTCTGATTTAAGGTTAAGGGCCCTACACGTGCCTGGCAATTTTCATGGGCATTGGTAAAACGTGCTGCAAATTTTTCTACTCTAGGTGGCGCTGCAGACCCATTTTGTTTTCATCATTTATGACAACTTTAAAATATTAAATTTTTCACCTGGGATGATGAGTGTGCAAATTTTGTTGAGTTTTCATGCATGGTTAGGTCCCCAAAAATGTGAATCATTTTGATAAAATATGACCTCTATTAAAGACCGACAATGAGGCAATAATTTTTGCAACGAATGGGTGATTTGATACCAGCCTGTAATTACAGAGACTGTCTGGATCGAGGTTTGGTCGGTTAAGTATGGGTTGAATAACAGCAGTCCGAAAATTACTTGCGAGTGAAAAATTTGTAAATTACACAGACGCTCCGCAATTTATGAATGAAATACGTTTCGAACGGCCGTTCATTAGTTGAATTTGTTGAGTCGTTATAGGGCATTCTTTAGAAGGGAACGTATATTTTCTTAAGCTGATTGTTCAAAAATGGAAAAAGAAAGAAGAGAGTTTCATCTTTTTTTTTTTTTTGGTAGGCTGCATGTTTATATCGCAATAGAACGCAAAAATCTGCGGGCCTTGCTAATCTGTCAAAATCCAGTAAAACGAATGGGATTGAGATATTTGCACCAGTGAAAATGGGTGAGTTAATAAAGGCAGCACACCCAAGTTTGGGAGGATTTAGTGACACTGCTTTTTTCATATCAAGACATCTTTTCAAGGATCAAAATAAAAACTAAGAAAAGCAAAAAATATTTTAAATTAATAAAAAATGAATAAGATTCAACAAGGAGTGGCCGTTTGGCGTATTCCAATATGTATTACTGATGACTGTAACGGCACTGCAGTGTCATGGTGTTTGTTATTCTAGGACGAATAAAGTTGTCTGTGCATTACTGGACTTTAAATCTGGCCATGAATTTTCACTTTGTGCCCACTCCCCTCAGCGCTGATGTGAATCTGTAAGGCCAGGGGTCACCATCATGGTGCCCGCGAGCCCCTCAGACAGAGTAGCCCATGGGCCTGTTCTGAAAATTGCTCACAGTGATTGGACATTGTGATTTTCGAGGAATTTTGTCAAAGTGACCATTTGAAAAGGCAGCGATTACATGTTGCAATTTTAAAACAATACTGGCATGGTCATTACTAAACAAAAGCATCTGACCTGCAAAGCTCCTTAATTGTACTGACATCAATTATTCTGTAGTGGAGGTGATTCATGAACTGTGGCATATATTTGTCCAGGAATCTTTTGTCTGCATGCACAGAATTTCCTGCACATAAAAAGAATAATGGACATTATTGTCAGAGGACAATGAATGATAATACTCTGCTGCTACAAAAAAAAAAATAAAAAAATGTAACTCACCCGCTAGGGGACATTGTCCAGGTGGAGTGTGTTGTCTGACAAAGGAAAGAAATTCATACTCTGCTTGTTCCAGTGTGATTTTACTCTGCCGTACTGCTTCGGTCAATCCTGACTGAAAAAAAATATGACTTACTCACTGCAGTTTGAACATTAAATATCTTTAATGTTGTATACGCTACAAACTATCTTTAGTTTGTAGTGTATACATCTCAACTCAACTTTATTTAAATAGCGATTTCACAACAGCTGCAGCTGTAACAAAGAACTGAACTTTACCAGCCTCCGGAATCTTCCGGGTTGCCTCACAGTGTTCGACCAAGACACGAACTAATGAACTTTTTGGAGAGGTTTTTTTTTTTTTTGAAGCAGTGAACTGTTGATTTTTACCCGTTTCGACCACACCACTGCTTGGATACCGGCAGGGTTCTTGGCAGCTCGTCTAATCAAATTGCCTTTGTTCACCGGGCAATTAAAAACAACTAGGATGAGACAATCAGAGATCACAAAGAAGAACAGACCTAGGACTTGTGATCTCGCCAGAAAGATGATTCGGCATAGAGTAATTATCCCTGTTCAGGGCATTGACGAGAGGTTAAGCAGATTATTCTGATTGGCTGCAGGCTGCAAAGTACAAGTGCTGATCTCTTTTTTTTTGTGATCGGCAATGAAAGGCATTGATCGACAAAGTTCAATCACACACTTTTCCAAGGAAATCCGCCGATCGCCAACAGTGGTCGATTGATGGGAGCACGACGAAATGTTCGAGTATTCGCTTTAAATGTTTTGATGATATGATGTAATTTTCGGTCATGTTTGTGTTAATGTACATTGTGTGAATAATGCACTGAATCTTGGTTTGAGGACAATTGTGAATAAAATCGAAGTTGCATTATCTGTTAGAAAAATTGCAATTCAATCTTTTCCTCAAATCATTCAGCGCAAGTCTATGATCAGTCGTACATATAAAGTAGTACAACTCTAATTGTTTTACTGCTGGGACAACACCACAGAGCAATAATAGCATACCTTGCCATGATGCTCTGTGCACCACTTTGACATGGACTCCAGTATTTCATTGGACTGGGCTATAATCAAATTGGGCCCCTGCCAAGAGAGTTTCGATTGGAAGATAATTATAACAGTCAAAATATTAATACAGTTAAAAAAAAAAGAACATTGTAAAGTACTTCAGCCAAAATGTTCAAGTTGGAGTCTGTAATTATGCATGCCATTTCCATTATCATGTCATTTTCAATGTCCAAGCCTGTCATCTGTAAAATAAAAAGAAAAGAGCATGTGAGCATTAATATGCATGAATTATTACATCCACGTGGCAGATGATATGCAGACAATATAACTGTACACTGTACAGACGTCCACATCGAGCATATCTGTCTCTCTCCAGATGGGCAAGGCAAGCCCACCAGGAGGAGTAGCACAATGGCCACTCAACTGATGAGAAGTGTGTGTGTGTGTGTGTGTGTGGGGGGGGGG
>NW_017805494.1:740490-745692 GCF_001891065.2 Hippocampus comes | reverse complement strand
GGGGGGGGGGGGGGGGGGGGGGGGGGGTTGGTTGTTTTGAATTTTATTTGTCATTAAGGTATGTTTTTATACATTACGGTACTATGATGTGCTATTTTTCTCCTTCATTTAGCTTTTTCATTCATTTCATGATTTCGGATCCAAATGATTCGAGTTCATAGTATTGATGGGTAAAAAGCCTCCTGAACCACTGGGGTTCGCTTCATCTTAAGGTTCTTTCCTCAATGCTTCGTTCATATTAGCTCTATACTGACACCTGCTGTACAATGTCAAGTACAGCAGATGAAAGCTTGAAATGCTTTTCAGTATTATGAATGTCCCATTAAAGTGAATTTAAGCTTCATGAATTAGTGAGGCTTTCCAGCCAACTGGTTTGCACATGGCTTTAATAGGTGCCATTACTACTCATAAATGTGTTTATGTACTGTAAACATTTTCTCTACATTCGAAGATACAAATAAACCATCATTTATGATAAAATGACACAATTTATCTTCAAAACACTGTAGTGAATACAGATAATTCAATTTTAGAGGCAAAAACAATTTCTTCCACTTGGTGCTCTGTGCCTGATTTATGAAGACAAGTTTGCTCTTTTTGGGGGAGGGGGGGTTATGAATGTGGAGATGGGATTCAGATGATCTGAAGTGCAAAGCTGGATCTACTCTGTGAGATAGATGTTGGCTCCGCTCAAAACTTTTTTTAAAAACAACTATTTGCTCTAACATCTTTAATAGAAAGCAGATGACATGAACTGGACAATACAAACGACATATAATTGCTTTCTTGACTGACTTTCGTGTGTTTCAAAAAGTTGGAGAATTTTTAAGTGGCCCTTTCACCCTTCCGTTTTTCTGGATGCGGCCCTCAAACGAAAAAGTTTGGACCCCCCTGTGTATCGGATACACAGTCCGAATGGGAGCTTCACTTGGCACACGCCCACTTTTGAGACACGCTGTGCTTCATTTGGCCCATCACGAGTTATGAGCTAGGTCTCGAAACCAATTGTCAAATCTCCACTGATAGGGACCACGTAAGTAAAATTATAAATATGTATCAACCCTGAGAGTCCCCACCCTGGAAATGTTTACTTGCTGCAGTTCCTTAGTCTGACGTCTGAAATCAGTCACGCTCCACTACAAGAGTTCCAAAGCCTTTTGCTCTTCATCCCATGAGACATACACAATAATAACAAATGATGCTCGGTAACGTGTCCAAGTTTTTTTCCTCCTATGTCCAAATATACACGGTATGATTAGGAACCTCTGGCTTCAACGTCCACTGACACTCAACAACACACAATATTGAAATAATAATGATAATATTGTTAGATCGCATAATGCCGCTCGCTAAAGTGATGGAATGCAGGATCAGCAGCGGTTAACCACTTCACTGGTCTTTGAGAAGTTGACTGAATAGACTGTTGTGACTTGCCTCAAGATCCACCCACACGATATTTTGAGACAATGCGATGTTCATGTTCTTGCTTCAACAACCAACGAATTGGAAAACCGAGATTAAACACGTCGCTAAAATTATTGAAGAAAAAAAAACAATGCAAACCGAACACGAGATGTAAATTTCTCTCTTCGCCGGGAAGCACGATCTGCGCCGCCTGAAGAATGGGAAGCGCGCATGCGCAGAAGATCGGCCATCTTTGCTCAATAACTACGGCGCCTACACGATGCCAAAATACCTGTATATACGTAATCCAGGACAATCCCCGTTGCGCGTTCGTAAAGGACAATCCCATTTGCGCGTTCGTAAACACATTTATACAAAACGGACACACAGATCGACGACGTGCCTTCACGTGGGAACACTCGCGATGCTTGAGTTCACGATTCCAGGATTTGCACCGTTCTCATTCCCGCTTCACTTTTTTTTAACAACATTCTTTATTGAACAAGTCAAATTACAAATCACAGAAAACTAAACGAACAAATTATTAATACATACACAGTGTGAAGAGAGAAAATCTTAGCATGGTTACTTCACAGCGCGTGTCGACTGACATCCTTCTGCCGAACATCCCAAGAATGACATGATGGGGTGTTTTTTTCAGACATACCTCGGCGTATTTATTTGAACAGGCAGAGAGAGAAATGAAAAACAGCGTGCCTTTTACATGGCTTACTACGTCATTCACCACGAATAATGCAGAATACAGTTACATTCCCCTCTGCTGGCTCATTTGCAAAAAGGCAATCATACAACCTTAACAGATAAACAAAAAGAATAGCCAGGGGATTTCAAACAAAAATTCCAAATAAAGAGCATAAAGTAAGAGTTTTAACAGTTTTCTTGTTTTTGGAAACCATAATAGAATTCAAATATTGCTTATGTAGCCGGGTCTTTGGAAAGACTGGACTGAACACCAAATAATTTTTATGTGGGCTTTATTCCCGACTGAACAATAAAATATTGTACAGCATTAAGATGAAAGACTGAGATGTAAAGTGAATTTTAAAAGAGGTTGAAAAAGGATCTAAGAGATCAAAGAAAATTATCTAACAGATTAAAGACAATCATACCACAATAAACAACAGCAGTGGCTTGCTTGATAAGGAAAGAGAAATAAAAATACATTTTATCCAAGCCACAACAATCCATGAAACTTAAAAGTGCAGGCCGACTAATCATTACAATCCAATGTGATGAGAGGACACACTTACTCGACACTTTCCGGCATGTTGGGTGCATACAAAACACGTGGAAAAACACAAATGATCTCCCCTCTAAAGAACAGATACACAGTTCATCTCATTTCACAGTCAAAAAAACATATTTACGTTGGGTGCATACAAAACACGTGGAAATAGGTGTCAAACTCAGGTCCTGGAGGGCCGCTGTCCTGCATGTTTTCCAAGTCTCCCTGTTGCAGCACACCTGATTCAAATGAACAGATTCAATGTCAGGCTTCCGCAGAGCTTGCTGATGATATGATCATTTGAATCAGGTGTGTGGCAACAGGGAAACTTGGAAAACATGCAGGACAGCGGCCCTCCAGGACCTGAGTTTGACACCTATGACTTAAGCTATACAGCTGTTCACACGACTCACTAGCGGCAGGTTTCAAACTCCAAACCACGATATTTTGCACTGAATATCGCCAGGGTTACAACGACGATCATGGGTGTATCAAGTGGGGACTACCGGCAGACACGAGTGATGTGTCGTTCGCAAACGAACCAGCTCTTAGAGCCGGCTCTTTGAAGTGAACGACGAGAGCCGGCTCCCAATAGGGAGCCGGTCCTAATAGGAGCCGACTTTTTTTTTCTCCTGTTTTTTTCCCTCCTTCGGTGAAAGCCGCACTTGATTGGTTAAGGTCCGTGGTAGAATAGGGAGGGGAGGGTCACACACACACACACACACACACACACACACACACACACACACACACACACACACACACACACACACACACACACACGCTGCAGTGAAGAGAAGGGGGAGGAGTTAGAGACACACAACAGCAGCACACTGTGAGCAGCACACGAACAGGAGAGACAGGGAGACGAGAGAGAGCTCGATAGGGCTACAGAGAAAAAACACGGTGTAAAGTGGAAAGGGAGAAAATGGATCGGAAACGCAGTGAAATTTGGACTCGTTTCAACTTAATTGATAGTTCAAAGGCAGCGTGAAGACTGTGCAAGGTTAAAATATCCAATATTAAATTTTAATTAATAATTTGTTGTGTGGTAATCAAAGCTTACTTATGTTGTTTTACTGTAAATAGTTAAAAGCTTATAAATATACACAATCAGAGATTGGAACTTTTTGTAGACCTTGTTTTGAGATGGGTCTTTGTTCTTGTACTTTGTCATTTATTTTTTGTAGCACTCCATGTTGTGTATGTTCAGAAGAATATAAATCAAGCCATATAAAAAATAAATATTTGATATACTGTATATTTTTTACATTCGTAATTCATTTTACACATAATTTTACATTATTTTTGATAGTAAATTAATTTAAGCAACAAAAAAACTGAGGAGCCATTTGGGAACCGAAAGAGCCGGCTCTTTTTAGTGAGCCGAGCCAAAACAACCGGCTCTCTAAAAAGAGCCGGAATTCCCATCACGAGCATACACAGTTCAGTGACTATCTTCCTTCACATGTGAACCTCCCCTCACTTCCTGGTCTAATTTTCGCTTGCGCTATATGTTCCCGCGTGTTTTTATCAAGCGTGCTCTTAAAGTGACAGTGCTACATTTGTTAAAAAAAGGCAGCCTTCACTACAAAAGTCTAAGTATGGTTCACCTGGTTACACTTAGATTCTGTTTCAAAAATTAAGAAAAGAGGTTTGAATGACGACATCTAGACTTGTGAATACGGAACTCATTCCCGCTCGTATTCTGTATATACCAGTGGCGATTGCTCTCGGACTACAAGGGACGCTCGGCTTCCCCTAAAATGTCAAAGAATAAGTGATCAAATATATGAATGTCAATGTCATTGTGTGTACATGCCATTGACTAAATATGCACTACAACTTGCTCAACTTTTGTTCCGAATCAGCTTCTTCTTAGTGGTTACGACGCGACTCCCTTCTCATTCATTCCTGCAGCTTCACTGTGCTTTCAACGGTGGACGCTGAGCGTCCGGAGAGCGTCTACTGCCCGGACGCCGAGCGTCTCGATAGTTCAGGGTAGGTTGTCCCAATGCGTTTAACGGAGACGTGTCATTGGATACAAGCTGGTTTTTGTCCCGCCCACTGACGCTCGGCGTCTCTGGGACTGGATGGCAGTGGGAGGGTACCGGACGCCAGGCTTTTCTGCATCAGATTGGATGATCTGTCTGAGCTTGTGTGCCAGTTTGATTGACATCGAAATGAGCCAATCACCGACCTTTTAGTGTAGACATCCGTGTGAGCAATTTTTCAATTCGCATTCTGTTCTGAGTTGAGCTGGAGACTTCTCCTAATCATTTTAGCGACACTCTTTGTTGTAAACAACTAGGGAAAAATTAATATTTTATTTCTGGTGGGTTTTATTGTAGTTCCTGTAGTTGTAGGACACTAATTAAGTCCCTGGAAAAGACGCCTTGTTGGTATGACAGGGTCACAGATCATTTTTTTGAAAAGGAATGGAGAGTAGAATTCACGAACAAATAAACGGACACAATTTATGATGTCGGCCAAAATTGAGCTTCCCCTCTTTGACAGACCAGCATCTGCCACTGGTATATACTATATATATA
>NW_017805494.1:736891-738713 GCF_001891065.2 Hippocampus comes | reverse complement strand
TATATATATATATACTATACTGTATTCCACTTTTCGGGTACCCAACATCACATCCAATACGTCATGAAGTAATATACGCATCCATTTAGGAATGTCACACACCGAAAAGGTACCTCCCCGAGATTTGCCCTTAATCGAGGAGTACGTCAAAACCGTCTCAACTCTTCACTTGTCGTGCATATATATATATATATATATATATACTATACTGTATTCCACTTTTCGGGTACCCAACATCACATCCAATACGTCATGAAGTAATATACGCATCCATTTAGGAATGTCACACACCGAAAAGGTACCTCCCCGAGATTTGCCCTTAATCGAGGAGTACGTCAAAACCGTCTCAACTCTTCACTTGTCGTGCTATTCCAGGGTTATCTATTGCAGACAGAGAAATCTAAATTCGTCAACTTGCAGATGACAATACCTTCTTCCTGAAGAATTCTAGCCAAGTTTCTGTTGTGATTGAAAGGGTAGAACTATTCTCAGCAATCTCTGGACTCTACCTAAAGCTGAACAAATGTGAACTGTTTCCTATTCATGATTAAAATGAGACCTCAGTCCATAATATCCCAATTAAAGAAAGGTTATCTATCTAGGGATTACAATCATGAAAAATAAGGCCATGCGACAGACAGAGAACTTTGACCGAATTATTAATAAAACGTAACCAATGGTTCGGTATGGCTTTCTTTAAAAGGCCGTGCGTAGCGAACAAAGGAGGAAGGACTGTCACGTCTTGCATATGCAGCAATCTCTTTGCTTGTGAATAAGAAAATTTTTAATAACATTGATAAGAGCTTTTTGATTTCTTAAGGAGAAATAAGACTCAGTATGTGAAAAGGTCTGTTGGAATGAATACGTATGAAACAGGTGGATTGAACTTCCTTGATTTTATTACTCTCAATAATAAATTGAAAATCAATTGGATCAAACAATTTTGGGGTAATAAGAAAAGATAAGAAATCCTTTATTAGTCTCACAATAGAGAAATTCCCAATTCACAGCAGCAAAGATATGAAAGGAAGAAGTAGAAGAACAAAATATAGGAGCTGCTGGAAAGGCAGCAACTCTCGCGGCGCCATCTTAAAGTCAAAATAACAAAATAACACAACACATAAGACACAGACAGTTGTGCAATCTCAATCACTTTTCCTGCATACACTTTGTTGTTTGACGCAGTTATACAGTGAAACTCCTCCAGAACGAAACCTACATGGGCGAAAATACCCCCTAATGTGAAAAAATCTTCATGCATTAACACCATTCCCATTCTCCTGCCCCCCATACGACGAAAAAAAACCCTGTTGCATTATACAAAATAATTTTCTCTGCTCTTGCCTCGCGAAGAGATTCACTACAACGAAGTCTAATCCAACAGCGACCTCTTCTGCTTCATTCGGAAACGGCAACAGCAACCACCACACTGGTTTACAGAGTGAACGATGTTTATTTCGGTCACAGCTCCGAGTTTCCTGAACGCAACATACTCCTAGCTGCTCTGCCATTGGCTTACCGACCATCATCCTGGCCTCTGATTGGCCAAGAGGTGCTACACACATAGACAGTGACTGTCTATGTGTGTAGCTACTGAAGCTAGATCCGTGGAAGATAGAGTGGAATGCATCTGATTAGCTGCTCAGAGTAAATTGCTTGTGGCTCGACGGACAGTCAAATAAACGAACGTTTCCTGGAATGGTTTACTTGTTATCATGCTAAAAACCTTACGCTAACTGGAGCGCTAATTAGAGAGAAGGCGAGTTCCATCGTGCTAACTATGGCCATCGAGGACTACGAAGCGTCCCGTGGCTGGCTTAAA
>NW_017805494.1:717616-736839 GCF_001891065.2 Hippocampus comes | reverse complement strand
GGGTGGTGAGCGAGGGTAGGTCGAGTTAGAGACAGTGAGATCGTGGAAAGAAAAGCCACCGGGTCCAGGAAGTATTTGTTATTCTTACATTCAGACGCAGCATGAACGTTGCATTGCTAAAATGGCTACAAAACGGACCTTTGGATGTCAAGCAGCTAAGACAAGAAGAGCTCTGATGCTGGAAGAGAGGGGAAAAGTGATCAAAATGAAAGACGGAGGAAGCAAAATAAAATACATTATCCAAGAAATTGATATAAGTGAAAGTGAATGCTGATTGTAAATTTCGCAATTTCTATCCCTTTTTTGTCTTTCTACACTGACTATATGAAATGTCAAATAAGTGTGTGCTCATACTTATGCATTATTGGAATAAAAATAGAGTACATGTGTGTGTGCTTACATCTGAGATCAAATTTGCTACAGTGAAAAACCCCCTGTTGTGAACGATTTCTTGCTGCAAACATGATTTCGTTATAGAGGAGTTTCACTGTACATGAAAGAGAAGAGGATCCAAGTGTCCTATCACCAGCGGATCAGAGACATCATGCTGAAAATGTGCACGTCTGCTAAAAGCTAAGTTTTGAAAGCGAACACGAAGCTGTAGCGTCCATTGACGAAAAGAGATTGGCTCACATCTCCTGTCCCACGTAATCCGCTTCAACTCCAAGCCGCGACTCCCATTTCCACATACGCATCGGGTCTCTGCGCTGACGCTCCTCTCTTCTCATCGTCGGCTCCTCAAGCCTTGCATCGATCCAGCCGCAGACCGTCCAACAGCACCGATCTCTCCACTGAACAAAGCGGGGCTGTGTAAAATGCTGCCCATTACAGGCGCAAAAAAACCACAAGCGCCCCAGAGCTGTCCAGCAATGACAGTCAAATGGCCACATTCCTCCCAATCAAAAACAGTGCTGGTATACCCATGCTGCCAAGAAGGCGCAACCACCAAGCCCCGAGTCTCCTCCTTGATGAATGTCGTGATAGCCGTCAATAGTTTTGGCCACAAAGAGACTGTGGTTCGCACAACAACAGAAGTTGCCTCATCACATCACGTAGTGTACTAAACACTTGCGATGACAATTCAAAGAACTCCTTCCTGTCTCTGTCTATGATCCACCCATCATTATTCTTTTTTGTCTCTCTGCCTCTCTTATTTCTTAAGGACGTACTGCTGCGGTGATTTACGGCCCATTTTTCAACCTGTCAAAATGATGGACGGCCTTAAATTTTCCCCGCCCACTCTTAAAAAAAATCCGTCAAATGATAGAAAATTGTCGGTTAATGTAACCTCTTCAGAAACAGAAATATAAAAGATGTAAATGTTTATACAGTCTTGTTTAACTTAGATTTCGTTACAAAAGGCAGGCTTTGTTATCAGAAATCAACCCTTCTCTTGCCGAGTCCTCACAAATAAAATATGAAATGTCGGGTTTGCTTCGGGCTCGGGCCTGCAAATCAAGCTAAGTGATCGGGCTCGGGCCGGGTCGGGCTTTAATACCCTCGGGCCGGTTCGGGTCGGGCTCGGTTTTTTTGGACCGATCTTATCTCTATCCAGAATTCGAGGTTAAAAATGGCCGTTTCATTTTTACGACAGCTCTTTCTCATTTTTGCTCTATTGCCATTGATATTACACCCAGGTAAAGTTTGGTAATCCTTGTGAGGATCATTCGGGTTTGTTTATTGCGCCGGAGTAAAATATTTTAGGTAACGTGTTCAAAGATGATTAACGCGACCCGATGTTAATGCGTGTTCGCAGCCGTTCATTCATTATTGGAAGTTGAGTGGTGCATGAATCAAATCATGAAATGACTGAGGTAGACATTAATACATTTTATAAGATTTATTAAAAAGACAATCATGAGCATCACAAAATCACTGCGGTGATGTAATTTAAAATCCAAATGATGGGATGAATAAATTAGATTAAATAATACTGTAGTCCATTTTGATGAGCCTGGAGATTGATTGCGCCTACCACGCCCGTTTTCTTTACATTGAAAATCGGAAATTATGTCTAATTATTAAAGACCAAAATATTAAATAGAACTTAAATCATTCGGTTAGTTTCTCTCTTGTGGGACAAAAGGGCAAAAATAGATTCTTATTTTTCTTACCGAAATAACAGCGTTGTGGTATCCTAATCTCGAAAGGCATTTTTCACAGCATAGAGAAAAAATATCTTCTTTTCAAAGGAAAGAAAAATAAAAAGAATAAAGAATAAAAAGCAAGTGTCCGTGCTTGTTCTTTAGTTGTTCTGTTAGCTGAGATAAAAATTTTAGAAAAAGGAAAAATGTAATAATCCATGCTGGGTCCAATTGCTCTCGACTGAGGCAGATAGTTGGAAAAAAGAAAAAAGTCCCTTGTGCCTGCTCTGCTGCTGGAGTTGGAGACGGGCCCATAGGCCGCGTAATTTGTGTATACCGGTAGTTATTTTTACTACCAATTCTCGCTAGAAGTTAATGAACTTCTCTGTTTTTCATCATCTGACATTATCTCGAAAAATAATATTCACAGGCACTTGAAGAGTCCACAAAGCCATTTCAAACATATCTACTGTAATACAAAGCTATTCTAATATATCTGAATAATGCCGTGTTATTTTCCTGCAGAATTTTAAGAAAGAAAAAGAAAAGAAAAACAATAATCATTCTTTAGATAAAAACCTCAGTTACAGTATCACCATACTATTGTATCACTCAACAGTTAAGTTATATCCCAATCATTCTGGCGTTATTTGACATCAACCAAGTCTTTGTAAGGCAACAACTTTGTAAGGCTTTTCAAAGCATTATCAATTGAATAAAAAGGATAAAACATCTCTGCACCAAACTATTTGAAGGGGTGAATTTGATGGTCTGTGTCGCTCTCTAGTGGGTGAGTTCCGATTTTGACTCCGAGCCCTTGAATCCACTTTCATTTCTGTATGGCTGAATTTACTCGTGAGCCAATTATTATTAGTCTATTTATTCTTAAGCTAATTATCGATGTATTAACGTGACGCAGGGCACACGACAGTATGATGTGGCTCTTTGCAGTAACACAGTAAATAAATTGGCTCTTAGTCTCTGACTGGTTGGCCACCACTGCTCTCAAACATGGCATCTACATCGGGGACAGTGACCCTGGATTGGCGATTCCCCTTTTCAAGACCATACAACTAAAGATGAATCACACTCCTCAGCCTCCCTGGTAAGGTCTATTCATGGGTGCTGGAGCGGAGGGTCCATCGGGATGTCAAATCTCGGATTCAGGAGTAGCAATATGGTGAACCAGATCGACACCCTCAGCAGGGTCTTCGAAGCGGCATGGGAGTTCACCAACTAGTCAACATGTAATTTGTGTACTTGGACAAGACGTTTAACTATGTCCCTCTGGGAGTTCTGTGGGTGCGTGGGGGCTTCGAGAGTACGGTGTACCAAGCCCCCTAATATGGGCTGTTCAGTCCCTGTACCACTGATGTCAGAGTTTGGTCCGCATTACTGGCAATAAGTCAGATTAGTTTCCAGTGAGAGTTGGACTCCGCCAAGGCTGCCCTTTGTCACCATTTCGGTTCATAACCTTTATGGACAGAATTTCTAGGCCAACCAAGGCATTGGGGGGCTCCAATTTGGTGGCTTCAGTATTGCATGTCGGGTTTTTGCAAATGATGTGGTACTGTTGGCTTCTTCAGCCTGTTCCCACCAACTCTCACTGGAGCAGTTTGCAGCAGAGTCTGAAGTCTTTGTGATGAAAATCTGCAACTTCAAATCTGGTCGGAAAATGAATTCCTCCAGATCAGGGATGAGATCACGCTGTTATATATTCACAGCTCCTCTGAATATCACCTTTCTAGAGCCATCCAACCATTTTCAGAACCACTTGTTCTCACCGGGGCCGTGGGTGTGCTTGCTTGGAATAGTAGGTAGGGTCCATCCTGAACTGTAATTATCTCTAATTTTCATGAAAGGAAGCACCTGAAAGCATCTCGTTCCAGAGACCCAGCCTTGAATGTGTCCAGACTTTTTACAGTTTATGCTATTAAATCAGCTCCAGTGTCGGAGAATACTGCACTGATCACATAATGATAAAGGTCGTGTGGTGTGAATTCTGTCAAAGTCGATTTGATTAAATCAGTGAACACAGCAGGTGATGGAAGGTAAGGGTCTGTTTCTTAACGAGCGATGTCCAACTTCTGTAAAATGTCGCACTCTATGAGCTCAGACCAGGGGTGGGCAATCCCAGTCCTGGAGGGCAGCTATCCTGCATGTTTTCCATCTGTCCCTGTTGCAACACACCTGATTCAATTGTTCAGGCCTCGACAAAGCTTGCTGATGATCTGATCATTTGAATCAGGTGTGTTGGAGAAGGGACAGATGGAAAACATGCAGGATAGCGGCCCTCCAGGACTAGGATTGCCCACCCCTGGCTCAGACTAATTGTGCCACTTCTATTGACAGGCAAACTTGAGTTGAACAGGTAGATGTCATGGCTTGGTGGGCAAAAACTAACGAAAAGTAACAGTCACTAAGTCACTTTGTGGTTCATTGATTCATTCATTCATTCATTCATTTTGCGATCCGCTTTATCCTCATAAGGGTCGCGGGGGGTGCTGGAGCCTATCCCAGTAGGGCAGTAGGCGGGGGACACCCTGAACCGGTTGCCAACCAATCGCAGGGCACTTTGTGGTTGATCCACTTCAATTCGGCTGCCGCTGTCTGTCATGGCGCAGTCACGTCATGAGATGATGTAGCTGCAATGGGTCAACATACACACACATGCAATTCGTAATTTGGGCAGACCGGAATGCTGCTAGGAATTTCCGATATCTACCTGGCAACGGCCGAGGTTTACTGAGGTCCTTTGTAAGATCGACAGAGAAAAACAGAAGCTACTATGGGTATAAAGTTGTCTATATTTAATATTCTTGTTAATTGAAGGGGCTTGAAGACTAATTTCTTTTTCACTTTGAATTTCACAAAATTGTGATTGTTTACGTTGCAGTGCTTGGTGCTTCACTAATATTCAGTGGTAAATTACTTGTGACTTAATTATCTTTTGTCTACTGCAATTGTCTTATCTTGTGTTAAATTGTCCTTTTCTTTTGGTTGGTTCAATGCCAGTGGTCTAAGAGATGTATGCATGATCATGAAGCTGTGAAGAAGCATGAGAACGATCCTCATCAAATGAATCAGGTGCGTTGATGAAAAACAGGCAGGACAGCGGCCCTTGAGGACCGCATTTGGAAACCCCTGCTCTCAATTGTCCCTAAGTGTGATTATGAGCGCGGATGGTTGTTCGTCTCTGTGTGCCCTGCGATTGGCTCGCAACCGGTTTAGGGTGTCCCCCGCCTACTGACCAAAGACAGCTGTGATAGACTCCAGCACACCCGCGACCCTTGTCAGGATAAGTGGATTAGAAAATGGATGGATGAACCTAAACACTTTTAGAATGATCTTCAATGACCTCGAAAGAGCAGAATTTATTGAAGGTGGTTTGAATCGGTCCAAAAAAAGTTGAGAATAAAACAAAGGGCTTTAATTTTGAGAAATATATTTTGGTAGAAATAACCAGATCAGTTAAGTTGGAATGACCTGAATCAGTCAAATGTGGAAATCCACGGAATCAAACAACATAAAGGAACAAAACAAATTTTATTTTTGGGGGGCTTTTATTATGCCTATTGCAAACAGTTGAAGTGAGGAAACAAGGAAGCAAGAGTGCAAAGAAACATGGAAGGAAAAAAAATGAAGCAAAGAAACAAGGAAGCAAGGAAGGAACCAAGGAATTAAAGAAGTCAAGACACTTGGCTAGGAAAGAAGAAAGGTAACTCGGCAGGTATTAAGGAAGCAAGGAAACAATGATTCAAGGACATTAGAAGGCAAGGAAGGAAACATCCAGAGTATCCCTAATATTTCGTCCAATGTGCCCAAACTGTTTGGGGAGGCCTGTACACAATCTGAAGTGTACCTAAGATTTTGGCAATTCAGACTGCCCCATTCGGGACACACTGGGACGAAAATCCAGGGTTTACCCAATATCGTGGCCAATATGGCTACTCCATTGGGTAACCTTTGTGACGAGAATCCAGTGTGTACCTCATATTTTGGCAAATATGGGTGCTCCATTTGGGACTCCCTGAACAGTGAAACCTGGGTGCACCTGATATTTTGGTCAATATGGCCACTTGACCGAGTACGCCCTTGAGACAAGAATCCAGGCTGTACCTAATATTTTAACCAAAATGGCTGCCCTTTTGGGTGCCTTGGGATGAGAATCCGTGGTGGACCGACTGTTTTGCTCAATATGGCCGTCCTGCAGGGGATGCCTTGGGTAAAGAATCCAGGGTGTACCTCATGTTTTGGCCAATATGGCACCTACTCATAAAAAGCTGGCCAGTGGGGATTTTTGGCACCGGTAGGGATGAGCAGAATAGTTTGTAACTGTTTGAATCAGTCAGTAATGTAGAAATCATAGAATTAAAAAATAATTAAAATCATAATTTTGAACAATTTTGATTATTTTTGATAAGTTGGAATTTTTCGTAGGGCTAACCTGAACAGTTTAAAGTTGGAACTTTTTGAATTGGTCAAAAAAAAATGGTATTAGAGGAGAAAAACAAATAAAAAAATCAAACCCAAAATTTTTTTGTTGGTATTTTATTGGGGACAATGTTGAATATTTGGAAAGTAACACATTTGGGTGTGCTGAAAATTGTTCCCAATGTGAATTGAATGTGCTGAATGATATCAATTAGGAACTATTGGCATCTGTTAAGTGCATTCTGCTTTTGGGAATAAGTGAATTTTTGGTCAAATGTGAAAATTTTTAATTTTTGGAATGTCCCAGTCTTTTGTGTGAAGTTTGCATATTCTCCTTGTGCCCGAGTGGGGTTTCTCCATGTATTTCCTCCAACATTCCAAAAACATGACATGCATCGTACGCTAAAGGAACACTCTAAATTGTCCCAAAGTGCGATTGCTTGAGTGAATGCTCATTTTTCTATGTGTGCTCTGCGATTGGCTTGCAACCAGTTCAGGATGTACCGCGCCTGCTGCCCGAAGACAGCTGAGATAGGCTCCAGAAAGCCCGGGGATCCTCGTGAGGCTAAGTGGATAGAAAATGGACGGATGGATGTTAACTTTAAAAATATGAGATTTTTCATCAGGGCCGATCAGTGTGCAAAGTCTGGTGAGTTTTTGTGCATGAATAAGGTCTCCCAAAATGTGTTTAATTCAAATTGAAAAAAAGTTTGAAAAAAAATATGAAAAATAACTAGAGCTGCGAGCAAATGTAAAGACCGCTAAAATGCAAACAACATTTTAAACAATCCTTCTCATGTGCTACACTCACAATTTGAGCTCCTAAACTCAGGAAAGAGGTATAGAACTCTTCTCTGCAAATTAAACCGGTAAAAAAACTCATTCATACCGAAGGCTATCATCTTAATCAATAAACAATTAGAGGGAGGCAGACAGACAAGCGGAAGGACGTGAGGAGGGTGGGGGATGGGGGGTGCATATGACTGTAATGTAGTGTCCAATGTGTGTAGAGTATATACTGTCTCGTCTTGTATGTAATTGTCCTAATTATGTTGTGCTGTGTATGTGTATGTTTTTTGCTCAATGTTTGTAGCAGCACAGAGGGACTGTCCTCAGACAAGTTTCTCCTACGGGAGACCTAATAAAAAGTCACATCAAGTCAAATCAAATCAAATCATATTAGATTTCAGTTTTTCTAGGTCTTTGGAAGTTATATATGGCTCCAACTTTTGGTAGGTCTTTTGGGAACTGTTTTGTTAAGCGCTTTGTTACAGCTGCTGCTGTTGTGAAAGGGCTATATAAATCAGGATGTATTGTATTGTATTGTATTGTATTGTATTGTAAATGTTCAACCGGAGCTGTTTCGTTTTAAATTTAGGGCACAATTAACCCATTATTTTTTTTAACTGCACAAACAACTAATATAATATTGATTATTTTGCAAGGTATAATGCTTGTGCAAAGTTTCTTATGTTTTCACCAATGTTGAAAATATTAAAATCAGTGTCATTTTTCTTGGCGAACTTCGTGTCTTCACGGCAACAGTTTTAGGTGAAATAAAATGCTTTGCTTTTCCTGGTCATCTTGAATATCTGAGGATGAAACACCCACAGTTTAAATACAATCCGATAAAATATATCAGAGGAATTTTTTTGAATCGTAATCTCTGTAAAAGGCCAACAATTTGTAGAACAATAAAAGAAAATTGAAAATGTCAGACTTTCTGTTTGCTTTAGCAAGTGGCTCCATCCGAGTTTTTTGTTTGTCTTGGGCTGTTACATCTCTCTCCAAAATTTCTGTGATCTTGGTGACACGAACAAGGGTTGCTTGAGCAAAAATTTGCAGGGTGCGTTGTTGAGCCATTTCGTACAACAAAAAAATTTTGACGTTGCCAGGCCTGATATGTGTGTGAAGTTTCATGGGTTTTCGTGCATGTTTTAGACCCTCAAAATTACAGTGTCATCATGGCAAACTGCATAGCCACAGCAACAGTACTTCATGAAAATAACAGGCTAAGATGAAAAAATTAAAGATCAAAACCTGTATATCCTTTCGCCAGTATGTAGCGCTATTGCTAAGATGAAAAATAAGTTTGAAGATGTCTTCAGGCCTTGACTTTAATAAATAAGTGACATTTGGAAAAGATTGGATCATCTGGGTCAAATTACAGCAATGTTTTTTTGACTTGGTGAATCATCAGACACTGTAATGGCTCTTCACCGAAAACTCACAATATTTGGCGTCGATCATGACCAAGGTCTTGAGGCTTTTTTGGCAAATTTTCAGTGGTATTCATTTTGTGCGAACTATACTGTATACATGTCAAGTTTGTTTTTTGGGAGGGGGAGAATGTGCCTTAGCATTTCCTCCTTTGTGGCGAAAGAAATAGTGTTAAACACACATTTTGATGCTGCGTCTCAATTATGTAGTATTTTTGAAATTCAAAAAATTTCCATGTTGTTGTCCCAGGTCTTTAGATGATACAGCCAAAGATTGAAATCAATCGTTTCAATCCTATAAGACAAGAGTGAAAACGTTTGACCCAGGTAAATGGGTAAAAATGGGCAAATTGTGGACAATCAAAAATTCAAAACTGACTTTGGTTCATTTTAAACTATGGCTACAAAGGATATCTCGATGTGTTCGACCTGCCTGTCAATTTTAGTTGGCTTTGGTCAGACATATCAGGATTTTTATTATTATTATTTTTATCTCGGTGACGCTACAGAACCACTTTATTTTCATCGTTTGTGATGGCTTTAAAATGTCAAATTTTTCACCAGGGCTGATGAGTGTGCAAAGTTTGGTGAGTTTTCTTCCATGTTTAGGTCCACAAAAATGTGATTCATTTTTGTGAAAAACTTAAACATAAATAATGATAATAATAATAATAATACGCATTCGTTGCTCAGGCCCTAATAAGAGTTTCGACAGACAAGGAAACCACTTGGACCCAAATAATCTAAATGTTACCGGAATTCAAAAAAATAAACAAAAATATACAGTCGTAGTTGTGTTTGTAATTAATTCTGTGTGCGCGTGCGACATTTGCAGCATTCTTTTTTATGTCGCGTACCGGATGGGAGGGGGCGCACTTCCTGCTGCATGACCTGCCTTCCTTTTTATGGAAAATGAGAAAATGCTTCCAATCCGATATTCTAAATCTCTGTGTTTTCTGGGGGAGAAAATAATAACTAATTAAAAGTCTTACAGTTGATCGCTCGTATCATTTGTGTTAGTCTTTGGATACTGAGCCTGAGTCTCGCGGTAACGGATTAGAGTTGCAAATAATGTTTCCTTGAAGACGTATTGCAGAAGCAAGGACGTAATCGAAAGGTAAACGTTGAAGTTTCTTTTCATTGTTTGTTGTAATAGTCTGCTAGTTTTGTCTGTTGCTTGAGAACAAAAAGTATATACAACTCACATGGAAGTCCCGTATGAACAAAGGACAGCGAAGGCATAACTTTTCAAATGGGTTAAGAAGTTAACGGTGATGCTTGCATAAGTTTATGACTCAACTGGTGAGTATTCTATTCTAATCTTTCTGAGTAAACTGTTAGAGGCTCCATGCTTGAGCTGAATATTTGCTGAAAGTTTATCAGTAGCGGCTTGATCAAATCGAGTTTTGTTTTTTCAGTGTCTGTGTGTGTGTGTGTGTGTGGGGGGGGGCACTGTGTGCGTAAGGATGGTAATGCTGTCTTCACGACCACGTTCAAGCCACATGTATTTTCTTTGACATAAAAGGATAATTCATTTATTTTGATAAACTATAACTTGGAATACGGCACAACCTTTTCCGCTGCTTTCTGGTTTGCATATTTGTTTTGTTGATCATCTGTCCAGATTTCAATAACTTTAGTCTTTCTGATAGTTTGTCATTTTACATTTGTGTACACACACACACACACACACACACACACACACACACACACACACACACACACACACAGACTCAGTGTAACAATCACCATTGTACACCCTAAAGTATAATTTGGAATTGAACATTTTCGGAGAAACTATGCATCAGCATAAAAATAATGAAAATGGCTTTTTTTCTTCTTTCATGACTCGGACAAAGCTTGGTGAGCATCAAAAGTAGAATGGTCAACCATCAGTTAAATCGCATTCTCTATTTATTTTGGGCCACATTTGAGTAATGATTGCCTTCATAGAGCTGTTTGTGTCTTTGAAACCAAGTAAACGTAAAAATTCCTCATCATATTTTTCTTAATTGCCTCTGCATTCAAGTATTTTACAGTTTTAGATTATGTTACTTATTATATATTATATAGGGTGGCCCAGTGGTCGCCTGGTTAGTGTGTCGGTTTTCGCCCACATTCCAAAAACATGCATGGCAAGTTCATGGAACACTCAAAATCAGGGGTCCACAAAATGGTGCCCACGGGCAACAGGGAGCCCTTAAGGACTACATGTGTAGCCCGCAGGCCTATTCCAAAAATAGCTCACAAGTGATTAGACATTGTGACTCTCTAGGAATATTGTAGTCGCGATCATTTCAAAATGTGGCAGATATTTATTATAAAAGTGTGGCAAATTGATGTTTCATCATTATTGTGAGAAATCGCTAATGTGATCAGCGTCTTCTCAGAAATGAATATCATTAATCATTAATTATTACATATAAAGGTAGTTTGAGCTCATTTATTTCAAAAATGCATACTGTCAAACTGGTAGCCCTCTGCATTAATAAGTAGCCAAGAAGGAGATCTTAGTTTCAAAATGGTTGGTGACCCCTGCTCTAAATGGTCCCTTGGTGTGAGTGTGAGCGCGAATGGGTGTTCGTCTATGTCAGTGGTTCTCAACCTTGTTAGAGGAACAGAACACAACCAGTTCACATGCACATTCACCAAACCCTTCATCCGTGAAAAACAAAAATATGACTTTTCCAAAATTCAAGACATAAAAACTATCACGAACTAAATTTCCCGCAGCACTGATTGGACAAGCAATGTAATTTGATCATCTGCAGCCAGTGATGGCCAAGTGGGCATGTCATAACTAATTGGCACATTGAATCAAGTGTTGTCTTAACCTCCATGGCACAATCTCCGTCGAACCCCTGAGACCGATTCACCGAACCCCTAGGGTTCAATCAAACCCAGGTTAAGAACCACTGGTCTATGTGTTCCCTGTGGTTGGCTGGCAACCAGTTCAGGGTGTCCCACACCTACTGCCCGCAGACAGCTGGGATAGGCTGCAGCACATCCGCGACCCTTGTGAGGATAAGAGGATTAGAAAATGCATTGATTATATGTTATGTACTGTATTTATGTACTGTATTTTATCTTTTTAAATTATTGATTGAACCAATTTTGAACCAAGAGGTTAAGGTCAAGCAAGCAGGCAATCAAATACTCAGGCATATAACCATTGTACAATTAATTAACAAAGCTTGTGGTAACTACGAATGCAATGACCATCTGGACAGTTTTGAGCCCTTTTTGCTCAAAATCAGCAGCGGCATTTCATATTATCCTGACATGTTACTCTGTACTTTGAGGTCTTTGATTTTTTTTTTTTTTTGTTTTGTCATATGATTTTTCTCTTCTCAAGTGCTTGGCAAACCATAGTAAATAGGATCGTCTCAGTCCGATCATGTGATTGCATATCGGCCCTGTTCACATGATTTTCAGCTGATGGGTATGGGCTGAGAAAGATAAGACTGGAAATCCAGACAGACTCATCCCAACATTTGCTGGGCAATGTGCTGTTCTACCAACCCCCCAAAAACAAATCAAATTTCGAGTCGAAACATGCATGAATCATCATGAAAGTTTACACAAACATCAGGCCTGGCAACATTATTTTTTCAAAAAATGTCTCAGTAGTGTCCCTATAAATTTTTAATGATGCAGCCCCATTTGTACGTTTCACTAAGATTAAAAAAAACAAAATTGAGGCATTTTATCAAGGTCACATTTTTAAAAAAATCCTCCTTGAGATTTTATCAGATTGCCTTCAACCTACGGATGTTTCATTTGAAGATTTAACATAATAGCCGTTCTTTTTATCTTGTCGAAAATTGTTGCTGTTTGCCATGAAAAGTTATGCCGATATGTATGGTCTGAACATTGCATGAAAATGCGAAATTTTGCATACATCATACCGACTGAGGACGGCCCGGTGGTCCAGTGGGTAGCGCATCAGCCTCACAGTGCAGAGGTGCAGGATTCGATCCCGTCTCCAGCCTTCCTGTGTGGAGTTTGCATGCTCTCCCCGGGCCTGCGTGGGTTTTCTCCGGGTACTCCGGTTTCCTCCCACATTCCAAAAACATGCATGGCAGGCTGATTGAACACTCCAAAATTGTCCTTAGGTGTGAGTGTGAGCGCGGATGGTTGTTCGTCTCTGTGTGCCCTCTGATTGGCTGGCAACCGGTTCAGGGGGTCACGCGCCTACTGCCCGAAGACGGCTGTGAAAGGCTGCAGCACCCCCCCCGCGACCCTTGTGAGGATAAATTGGATCGGAAAAAGGATGGATGGACCATACCTACTGATCCTCTTCATGCAACCAGAAGGCGCCCACGCAACTTTTCTATTTGACCCATTCTTGAGCACACATCCTTGCTGCCCCCCGCGTTCGCAATTCCCCATCCTTTCTTTCCTTTTCAACTGTCCTTCTCCATGTTGCTGTTGGCCTTCCACCATTCCTTTCCCATCTCGCGGCCAAGTTAATACAGTCATGCAATGGTGATCATTTGGCTTTCTTAAGGCCTGGGTGGCCTATCCAAATCCATCTTCTTCTCTTAACTTCAAGACTGATCTGTGGAACTTATCTGTCATCCACGGAGATGACATTAGGCCAGAGCATTTACATAGCTCTCTTCAAACATTGTTAATAAAAAGAGTCCAGCTTACTTTTGTCACTTTTGGTGCTTTGAAAACCAGTGTATAACTGGTCATACAAGTGAAAATTTTTACTTTTGTTTTCCTACTATACTGCTTACATTTCCACACTTGATGCGGTTTTGAAAAGCAGTACTCCCTCCACAACCTTCTTTACTTTCACTGGCACTCAGATAGATGAAGTCATCCCCGTCTTCAATGTCTTTCCCTTCTCGCTTTACAGCTACTGCCTTTCTGTTGTTCATTCTTTTCATTGCTCTTCAATCCTCTTCTTGCTTCATGTCTGGACAACTCATCGATTTTTCTTTGCAATTTTGAGTGGTTGGATGATAGCAAGGTTATGTCGTCTGCGTAGTCATGCTTTTCAAGTTTGGACATCTTTTTCCATGTAATTCCAGTGTTGTTACCTTGGGTGGTCTTCCTCATCACCCAATCATAATTCAGAACAAAAATCCTGACATCATTCACCTCTACCCGACTCCTGTTTTCACATTCAACCATTCTGATGCTTCTCTGTCATCGAATAGCTGCAACGTGGCGTCTGTATTTGCCAACTTGAATATTGATGATTTTCTCGGATATCCGAGAATGTATTGCTTTTTTATTTCCAACAGATTGTCCCTATGGACTGAATCAAAGTCTATGAAGTTCATGGAATGAAAGGCTTGCAATGCAATGAATTGTTCAGGAATGTTCCTTAACCCTTTCAGGGACAGCAGTTACCAGAGTGGACAGCCATTCAAATTTTGTTTTCTCTTATATTAATTAATCTTAATGCCACAGATGTGCATCAACCACTACAATGAACCCCAATTTGTGTTGCCGTCCACCACCGTTATTTTTTTTCCATGCCCCAAGACTAATAAAAACACTTGAGAAAAAAAAAATCCTGATGTAGGTTATCATTATTTGTGCATGAAAGGGTTCAAAAGAAAGTCTGTTCAATTGTGCTCTTCCTTTGTCTGAAGTCTGCCTAGTTTTCATCGATGCTTTCTTAATTCTCTCAATAAAAATTCTTTCTTGGCTATTGGTAGAAGTGTCATCCCTCTCCATTTCCCCTACTCTGCAGGATCTCTTTTCTTCAAATCACTTGGTTGTTTTCACTTGCTTCCATACTTTGTTGATGATATTGTGAAATGCGTTTGTTGATGTCTCAATATCAGCTTCTAACAACTCTGGAGTTCCGTTATTTATACCACCTGCTTCGCCATTTTTCAACTTTTTGATCGCATCCTTGATGTCTGCGTGACCTATTGGGGTTGTGTCAATAATTTCCATTTCAGGAAAGTTGGTATACTCAACATCTCTTGGGTTTGTTGGTGTTGTTTCGGTTCAGAACTTCTCCAAAGTGTTCCTTCCATCTTGCTTTTCTTTCTGCATCATTTCTTATGACATTTCCACATTTGTCTTTCACACTCGATAAGAGGCGTCGTTTATCATATGCATAACTTTTTGGTTATACTCTAGAGAGTTTTTATTTGCCCATTTCTAGCTGCTTTTGGTTTTGGTCTTCTACCAATTAACATTTTTCTGTTCTCATGCTGGACTTCACTTCTTTCTGTTTGGTTGTGTATTCTGCTCAAAATGTTGCTTTGTTGGATGAGACTTTGTGCTGTTTTCAATTTGAAATGTTTCCTTTCTTCAACCGTCTTCCAGAAATTGGTGCTAATGTTGTTGTTTTTTTTTTGTGGTTCTTCAGTTCTTCTGCAGTTTAATTGTAGACTTTTGTCAAATTGTTTGAATTTTTAATTATTATTATTATTAATGTGTTATTTTGTGATCTGACATCCAAACAAACAAACAAAAAAAGACCCACTTGCACACCCAACAAATATTCAACAGCTCTGTTTTTCACCTCTGTCTATGAAAATTGGGAGGCATATGTAACAGCCCAAGACCTTAAAAAAACAAGTGTCTTGGAGTCACACACTGAACCCAACAGGTTCCGTTTTTGGACATTCCTTTCAAAAATCATCTCATTTCCTTCTTTTAAATAGGCTGTATTTTAGAAACCATGATTCATCGACAGATATTGAAAATGAAGTTACATCAAGTCTTTAATTTCCTTACCTTGAGTGTTTTATTTCCTCAAACGCTGCTGCCGTTGCGACAGTTCGTTTTTTGGGAAGGTCTAAAAATGCACAGAAAACATCATGAAATTCCAAAGACATTTTCTCTCAGGAAGTGTGGTGTGTCTTCACTAGCTCGAAATGGAGGACAAGCCATTTTGTTTTCAAGCTATGTCCATGCACAGCTAATATATGCATAAGCGTAGTCACAGATATTGTATATGACGGATTGTCGCCAATGGGTGCATGTTATCCACCAAAACTAAACATGATTTTAAAACGACAGCAAATGCAAAAGTCTAATTATTTTACATGCATCGCCGTAACTCGCAAAAGAGATTCAACGGGCTTCATCGGCCTGCAGCTGACAATGACTGCCGACATCCCGTGATTCAAATGCCAAAGTGCAAGGAAAAGCTTAAAATCCCATTTTGGGGAGAAAAACAACCCCTTGAGAGGAGCCCACAAATGACGGTCTAAACACACTTGAAAACACATTAAAGTTGTACATACATCAGGCTTGGCAAAGGAAAATAAAATCCACATTCAACGTTTATTGTGTCATAAAAATAAATAAATAAAAATCTACTTCACAGGTTGTCAGAATCACAATGTTCCATTATCCCAATGTGCCAGTACCCCAAAGTGGCCCGGGCTGGGAGGGCTCTTCATAGCTGCTTGCAGTGCCAGTTCTGAGTTCTTTTGTAATCCATTCTCACTTGAAGATTTACAATGTGCAATATCTCTGCAACTTGCAATACACAAATAGTCAAACGCTTGCATCTTTGCACACTATACCATTATCCATTATTTGTTCTTTATGCACTAATGAGCATAACTACTTTCAAATTTGAGTCCACTGTATTTTTAAAAAAAACATTATTTTTAAATCCTTCTTATGTGCATTGCTCCAATAATGTAAGGGAGAGTTTGAGGTAGACCGTCTCATAAAAGTTTTTTAAACTGGTCCAATAAAGCCAAAACTACTGCTTGCTGTCATATATAAATAAGTAACTGTGTAATACTACATTAACATTTTACATTTTAACCAAATATGTTTTAGCTTTTACACTTATTCACATGTTCATTGTACATACAATTTAAGATTGTATGTCAATTATTTTTCACATTTTTGTCATAGACTAACTTGATTGAAATGGAGGCTGTCGCTGTTTGCTGGACAATTCTTTTTATCTCAAGATGCTTGGTAATTGACCTGCTAATTTGCTTTAAATGCTGGTTGCTTTCCGCTTAAACATGGTTCCAGATAGACATTTCTGAAAAGTGGACTGAATACCGAAACATTTTTTCCGGTGACACAAGATTAGATTACTGTATTTTCGCGACAATATGGTGAACCGTATTAAAAACCGCAGTCTCAGTTACGGGTGCTATTTCTGTATTTAACACATACACAAGGCGCACTGTATTATTGGACACAGGCATGGAAAAACGTACGATAGCTTAAAAAATACGGTAACATTTTTACACTTTAGCGTATATTTGTAAAAAGGCAGCGGGAGCAAAACTGAGTTCGGTTGTACTTTTGATTTATGTATTTAACAATGTACTCATGTTACTTTTTGATCAATCCTCATCCTCAAATCCATCATAGTCCTAATATTCTGTATCCAAAATGAACAGCTGGGCAAGTTTACAATCAAACATGCCAGATTCCCTCACGTCGTCAACAGAGTCGGTCTCGTTGCTGTGCGGCTTCTGAGAAATGATGCCGGCTTTTGCGAAAGCTCGAACAGCAGTGCAAGCAGATACATTTAGCTGTAACAAGCAGTGCCTCCCAGTAATAATAGCTGTAACAAAGCGCTTTACAAAACAGTTAACATAAGTAAGGAGGAGCCATATTTTTTGTTAGTTTTAAAATACAGTTTATACATTTATGAAACTCAGGAGAGCCTTTTCATTTTGTCGAAGATTGAATGTACTGCTGAGCTGCTGATCCAAAAGGAGTATTTTATTGGTCATTCAGGAAAATTATTTCATGTTTACAAACATTGAAATTCAGCAAAGAACTTTATTCAACCTGCTGGTACTGAAGTACGTGTACATTTGTAATAAATTCGTAGTTTTTGTGTTCATTTATTTGATTTTATGTTAAAGAGCCAAAACTGAAGTTTTTTTTTTTTTTTTTTTTTTTTTTTTTTTACAAAATTCTGCCATTTATTTTGGTTTTGCAATTTTTTTTTTTGTCAATGGTTATTGATTACAGAATTGCATTTTGTAACTTTCCACCTTGCATGAATTTCCATCATTTTAATAAAATACAACGGAAATGAATTCATCTCTTGTTTCTTATCACTAAGTGAATTCTAACTCAGGGAGACAAAAATGTGTGTTGTGAAAAAGTGCATCAATATAGATCAATTAAAGACGCCTCAATAATCATTGAATAATCTAATTGTCACCTCTGAATCGTCATCGTAATCGAATTGTAAATTGCCCAACACCAAGTTAAGTTGCATCCATGCTTCACACTTTATTTTTCTCTGCTTTCTTAACATTCTCTACCCATTCTTTTTAGAAAGTAAAGACCCTGGACGGCACCCGGCCTTCTTTGAACTACGGAGTCAGTGCACGGCGTAGATGAGGGCCCCAAATGAAGAGTCATCCAACAGCAGCAATAGTGCTGCAGGTGGCAGTAGTACCGTCCTGCAGCGTCTTTTGCAGGAGCAGATGAATCTGAGTTTTGTGATGCAACAACAACAGGTAGGAGTTGGAGCTGGCAGCGGAGGAAATGGGGAGGGTGGCCCTTCAGAAGAGCATTCCAGGACACCCAACATTGCCCGACAGGAGCCTCAGGGCCAGGAACTACAGACAGACAGCCTGGAGAAATTAAGTTCCAAAGTAGTGGGTGATGATGGGAGCAATGGAGGAGAAGGAAGCAATGGTGGAGGTGGCTCAACTAGCCACGGTCAGTGCCAAAACCCAGAGGAACTCCCGACTTATGAGGAAGCTAAGGTTCAGTCGCAATACTTTCGTGGCCATGGCCCACCTCCTCTGCATCAACAACAGAGCAACCAGCCACAGCAGAACACACTTCCTACCTTTGTGGGTTCTAGCTTTTATGTCACTGGGGTAATAGATTCTAAGTTGCGCACAGAGGGTCGGTCCACCATACAGCGTGTTAATGGGGCAGTTAAGGCACTCCAAGATGATGGACTAAAGGATCTTAAACAAGGGCATGTTCGATCCCTAAGCGAACGGCTCATGCAGCTCTCCCTTGCCACTTGTGGAGTCAAAGCACATTCTCCAGTCATTAGCACTTCACTCTCCCCCCAGCTGTCCCCTTCAGGGCAGCCAGAGGAGTACTACAAGCCCCAGCATCATGGCCCACCTCCAGATTACCCATTTAAACGAATGAGATCACCCGCTAAGCAGCAAAAGACTGGAAGTCCTTTTCATCAGGAACAAAGTGAGAGGGAGCTTTCAAGGACAGTGCCACATGTACGCTATCAGCCTCCACCAGAGTATGGCTCATTCAGGTAAGATAAATCAATGTTTTTCAAACCCTGTGCCGAGACTAAAGCCCTGTTCACACGGCAAGATTTACTCCGACGCTGCACCGAAGTATTTTGATGCGATATATTTTACACCGCAACAAATTTCGTGGAGCGTTCACACGTACAAGCCGCTGAGCGACGCTGCACCGACGTAGTGCCGAAGTAACTCCACTTGCGGTCACACGGGGCAGTATTTTGTTTCGCAGTAAAACATGCGCATGCGTAAAGAAAGAAGAAGGCGGGGAAAGGAAGTAC
>NW_017805494.1:708910-717561 GCF_001891065.2 Hippocampus comes | reverse complement strand
GCAAGCGAGCATTTGCTCTGGAGCAAATTTACGCCAGTTGCGTTCACACGCGCACATTTGCTTCGGTGCTGCTTCGCAAACGAGCATTTGCTTCGGAGCAAATTTTTAAACCACCTCCCTGAGGTGGATCAAATTTAATGCGCACTAGGCTGTTGAGCGGCGCTACGTCGAAGTAAATTTGCACGTGTGAACGCTCCACTGGCGTAGAGTCGGTGCAGCGTCGGAGTAAATCTTGTCGTGTGAACGGGGCTATTGTCAGGTGTGCCGTGGGAAATTATACAATATGGATGCCTGTGTGGTCGATCGCCTGGAAGAGTAATCATGTAATACTCTTCCATACCGGTAGGGAGCAGCAGCAGCAGCTAGGAAATTGCCTTATGCTTCGAGACAAGCGAAGTTTCCGACGCGAGGCAATACAATCTTTCATTTAGATTTACGTTTACTGGAGATGCAACGGCACCAATGTTCCCTCTAAGCTGTGAAGCTGTGCACTGGTCGCACACTCACAAGAAAACCTATCCAGCACAGTGAACGCACTGCAAATGAATTAGATATGTAACTTTTTTTTGGATCAATTTGCTGTGGAATTCAGTGAGTGACAGGTGTCCAGCCAATCACACGATTGGCTGGACACCTTGACAGTACTTGCGCATGTTCTCTGCTCCATTACATAACAGTGCGGTGGCGATCAGTGACGCTAATGCTAATCCTTTATCATGGCGAAATGACCGGGCAGTGAACGTGATACGTCGACTCCCCAAACCAAAATAAGAATAAACTGCGGTTCTTTTAAGTTGGAATGGCTGTCGGAGTATGTGCAAATAGAAGAATAAGCAGTGAAACTGGGGGAGATATTTTCTTTTTCGAGTGAGAAAGGTCTGTTCTGCAAAACATGCAGCAAAATTAAAGCTGTAAGCAAATTTTCCGATGGAAAAATCAATGGAAGCTGGACTACCTCAAGCGAAACATTCAGCAGAAAAGTCATTTGAATGATGTTGGAATTATACAAAGACTCAAGATGGGAAAAGCGATTGGTACAATACTGCGGGGAGAGCACAAACGACCGGGAGAAAAAGAACCAGCTGTCACACAGAAAAAAAAATCCGACCCTGAGCAAGTTAAAGTTCTAATTGACGATATTTTACTTGCCATTAAAACAAATGCGCCAAATATTGGATTGATGTTGATTTGATTCCTATTCAATGTGTTATTGCGTTAATTTTCAATGTTAAAAAAACGCTTACAGTAACTATATATATAAAAAAAATGCTGAAAACTTTTTATTCCATACCTTCGATAAAAGCATCACAAAGGGAGGACTTCCATCTACCATGTCACAAGTACTAATCAACCTAATTCCTAAAACGTTTACCCTTTGGTATGTAGTACATCTGCTGATTGTCCACAAGTGTCTTTGTCTCAACAGTCCTCTAACAATGTTGTTCAGATGATGAAATTCTACCAAGAGCTCCTCAAACTCTATCGTAATTGCAATGAATTGATGCCGTAATTTTTTTTTTTTTATTCCAATGAATTGATCAGGAGAAAGTTCATTCCAAGTCCAATCGGTTGATCAGGAGAAGGTTCTCTGACTTCTGTTCGTGCAGTTTGCTGCTGGTCTGACTGACGCACATCTACTCTATTTTATCCAGATCGTGAGTCATCCACTTGAGTCCGTTCATGCTTTTGAAGACTGATTTAATCACTAACAAACAAACAATAAACATACAATATGACACGGTCAGAGAACCGTGTGTCTCAGCAGCTTAACATTTCCGACCTGAACTTTTTCTCCCACAATGCCCAAGATGAAAGCCTCTTATTGGACACTATGTGTGATCAATAAAGACAGGATAATAATGACATAACAAACATAACAAACATAAATAGTTGCCCGAGTAGGCAGCCGTAAGCAAGTGCTCTCATGAGCCTTGCTTTTTTTGTTATTTTTCACAGCCCCGCTTTGTTCAGCGGAGAGATCGGTGCTGTTGAACGGTCTGCGGCTGGATGGATGCATGGCTTGAGGAGCCGACGATGAGAAGAAAGGAGCGTTAGCGCGGAGCGCCGATGCGGATTTGGAACTGAAAGTCGCGGCTTGGAGTTTGAAACGGATTACGTGGGACAGTAGAAGTGAACTATAAAACTCTTTTCGTCAATGGATGCTACAGCTTCGTGTTTGCTTTCAAAACTTAGCTTGTAGCAGACGTGTGCACATTTTCAGCATGACGTCTCTGATCCACTGGTGAAAGGACACTTTGATCCTCTCCTCTTTCATCTATAACTGCTTCAGACAACAAAGTGTATGCAGAAAAGTGGTGAAGATTGCTCGACCGTCTTGTGTCCTATGTGTTGTATTGTGTTATTTTTGTTATTTTGACTTCAAAATGGCGCTGCGAGAGTGGCTGCCTTTCCAGCAGCTCCTATATTTTGTTGTTCTACTTCTTCCTTTCATAACTTTGCTGCTGTGAATTGGGAATTTCTCCATTGCGAGACTAATATAGGTTTTCTTCTTCTTCTTATTATTATAACACTTAATTGTTAAAATAAGCTTTTTTCACATTTTCAGGTAGTGGTGTGCCGCGGGATTTTTTTCAATGAAAGAAATGTGCCTTGGCTTGAAAAAGATTGAAAGACACTTAGATAAATAGCTCATGCAGATCAGGTCATGTTAACAAAGGCCCCTTAGTTGTTTTCAATTTGACAAGATGGGGGGTTGTAACTTGACTCATGTGATTACATCTTCTCAATATGTCGAACATTTGATGAGAGGGCAGACCTGAAGACATCTTCAAACTTATTTTTCATTGTAGTGGTAGCACCACCTACTGTTTTTCTCCTAGCAGGTTGAGCAGATTTGCCCCATATTTGCTCTGAAGAGTGTTTAGTCCTTCATGATGTCGCAACATGAACTTTCGCTGAATTTTCGCGAAACACTGTTGCCATAGCAATGTACACCAATAAAACACCTATTGTGGGGGTCTAAACATGCATGTAAAATTTGCGCACACATAAGGCCTGGAAAAATCCTCAATCATTTTTCAGTTCAATGTGAAATGAACAAACAATTGCTCAGTAGCGCCCCCTAGAAATTTTAAACAAAGCAGCCTTAGTTGTACGTTTCACCTACATTTAAATTTAGTGGTTTATGTAACCGCCCAATACCTGCAAAACAGTCTCTTTGAGTCATATGCTAAACTTAATAGGAATGCTCCAATTTTGACTTTAAAATTCTTCCTTGCCTTGACTACAAGCCCAATAATACAGTGCGTTTTGTGTATGTGTCAAATACAGAAATAGCACCCGTTACTGAGACTGCGCCCAACAATACGGTGCGTCACATGGTCGTGAAAATATGATATATATTATTCGATGGTAAGCAAACTCCTTCTTACAAATTAGGCACAACACTCTCCTTTTATCAATTGTGCCGTCAGAGCGTTTTTCGAATGTAAATTTTCCATTCGTTGGGCCGACAACTCCTCACCGCTGCTTACCTGGCCCTCCCAACTCCAATGGGAGCCTATCAGCTTCTTCATAATGACAGCCAATCAATGTACGCTTCGGGCTGTGACTGACAGTTGTTTCCCCACCATCAACAACTCGAACACAGGAAGCCAAAACATAAAAAGGGATATTATAAAAATGCAACCCACCTTCAGAAACAATAAAGTCAGAGGTTAAAATGTATATTAATGCGATTAAAAAACATAACCCGCTCAATATGATTGTAATTAATTATTCACAATTAATCAGTACCAGCCAATTCTGGACCAAGTCTGAAAAGACGTTTAAAAACGTCTTTGGGAGTGAATGAGTTAACACGATAATTTGACACCTCTAATCAAAATATAGTCACATCTTGGGCCTAAATTTTCATAAAAATTACCGATGATAACTTGGCCCATTTCAACCACCACAACATGCAGTTAGCCATCAAGTTATATCTACAACCCGGGGAAAAAAAAACATCTTCTCTGAAGTTTTCATGTTTACTATGTTATTTGGGCTCCAACGTCCCTTCCATGTGTACGTATGCGCGACGTATGTAACAGGACAGCTGCAAAACACAATGTGATGTCATGGCTAACTACTCTGGAGTGTGACTAAGAGATTTTTGTGCTGCTCAGCCACATTGGCTAAGAGGTTTAATGACCAAGAAGCAACCCTGCTTTCTAAAAATTTTTGATTTTATATCAGTTTTATTTTTCTTGAAATTACAAGGGAATGGACTACATCTGTTCAAATATTTAGAGCCCTTGAAAATGGAGGTAATGCAATGACAAGAAATGGTTGTGATTCCATCAGGTAAATAACATATATTTACACTTTACAAATTCGGTGGAGTATGAAGGCAAAATAACAAATGGCTTTGTCCAAATACCTTTGGACCTAATTGTATTTGTTTACCAAAAAAGTCATTTACAAATTCCTAACTGTGACCAATTTGTGATTTATTTGGGGGGGTTGGGGAAATACTATTTGTCACATTGTTTAATTATTTCAATTCTATTTTCTTTTTAACTGTATATGCACAGTTTGTATTGAGAGCAAAAAAATGCAAGTGTTAGATTCCAAGATTCTGTGGAAATAAGTTTAAGAGAGCTGTGTTAACACAAACATTGTTCCTTTTCGCTCCTCAGGTCAACTAAGGAGGGTTCAGTTACTTTCCAGAAGTCCCTTCACCACCACAGCCCCACCTCTTCGATCACCTCCGTTGGTTCTTTGTCCCGGGCCCAATCTACTACTCTTTGTAGTTTACCGAGTGCCTTCCATGCCCCTTATTCCTCCCACCTGTCTGTCCCTCATCAACAGCCACATAGTCATGGTGAGACCTTCCGCAGCATGGGGATTCGCAATCTACAGGGTCCTGTTTCCCAGTTTGGCGAGACTTTCACACCGATGCCGATTGACCCAACACCACAAAGATGTCATGGTTTCCCCAATGACTCCTTGCCATCGATTCACAATAAGCAGGAACAGACTCATCAATATCCACAACAGCATTCTCATAGTCTGCCCCTTCCCCAACCTCAACCTGTTGTCCAAGCCCGGCATTTTCCCCATCTGCATTCTTACTCCCACCTGCAGGAGCAGTCCTTTGAAATGATGGCACACGCTCAGCAGAAAATGGACATGCTGAATGAAGAGAACAGAGTTCTGAGGCAGGAGATAGATGCCTGCCGTGATAAAGTCACCAAGCTCCACAAGGTAACATCAGAGCTAGTGATGGGCAAGTTGTGTCATTAAGGCTGTCCAGCCCATTGCTTCGGCAAAAGGTTCACTAATAGCCCTAATTGAAATGATTAATGCTGCCATCTGGTGTTCAAATTGACATAATACAGCATCTTCGACAAGATTTACTTTGGCACAATTGGGTATCACACCATGCAATGTGAACGTAGCCCTTGAAACAATAACGCAAAACGGTGCCGTGAAAAAGCATTTGCCCCCGTCCTGATTTCTGTGTTCTTTGTGTATTTATCACACACCAAGGTGTTCATCAAACCAATTTTAATACTCACAGAGACAACCCAAGGAAATGCAAAATGCTGTTTCTAAATGGCAATTTAATTTCTTAAGGCACATACAAAAAAAAAAAATCCAAACCTACCCGCCCCTATGTGAAAAAGTAATTGCCCCCTGAACCTAGTAATGGGTTGTGCCACCCTTGGTTGCAATACTGTAACTGAAATCAAGCGTTTGCGATAATTGGTGATGTTGTCTTTTTTTTGTTTAGTTTTTTTTTCTGGGGGGGGGGGCCCACTCTTCTTTGCAGAATTGCTTCAACAAAACCATCTTGGAGGGTTTTATAGCATGAACTGCCCAATTAAGGTCACACCACAGCTTCTCAATTGGATTAAAATCCAGATTTTGACTTGGCCACTCCAAAGCCTTTTTTTTTTTTTTTTTTTTTTAGCCATTCAGAGGTGGACTTGCTGGTGTGTTTTGGATCATTGTCCTGCTGCATAATCCAAGAGCGCTTGAGTTTCACTCACAGTGCTATTTTAGAAACCTGCCTTGGGACTACGGCTAAAAACTAGCATTTATGCTAAATCCGGCGCATTTACACCGTTTAGTCTTGCGTTGATATACTGTCCTAATGCATTGAATAAATAACTAAATAAATCAGCAAGTCACTAAATAAATAAAAATAAAATTGAGTTTGAGAGCGCAAACTGTATGTCACATTTTCACCTTCAAGATTTTCTGGTGGACAGCAGCAATGAATTCTCATTGTCCCATCAATCAGCAAGTTGTCCTGGTCCTGAGGTAGAAAAGCAGCCACAGACCACTACACTGCCACCACCATGCTTCACTGTTGGCATGATGGTCTTTTTATCAAATGCTGTGCCGTTTTTAACCCAGACTTAATGGGCCACGTTTTACAAAAAGTTGAACTTTTGACTAATTAGTCCAAAAGTGAGACGAGCCTTAGTGTTCTTTTTGGACAGCAGTGGTTTTCGCTTGGGAACTCTCCCACGGATGCCATTTTTGGCCAGTGTCTTTCTTATGCGTGAGTCATGAACACTGACTTGAACTGTGGCCAGTGAGGTCTGGAGTTCTCTGAATGTTGTTCTCGGTCCTTTTGCAATATCCTGGATGAGTCGTCGTTGCATTCTTTGAGTAATTCTAACTGGTCGACCACCCCGGGGAATGTTTTAACTGTTCCCACTTTTTTTCATTTGTGGATACAGTAATGGCTCTGACAGTGTTTCGCTGAATCCCCAGAGTCTTGGAAATGGCTTTGTAACCTTTTCTAGACTAATAGATTTCAATAATTTATTTTCGAATTTCTTGAATTTCTACGAATTGTGGCATGATGTGTTGATTTCTTGAGATCTTGTTACTGACTTCACTTTGACTATATGTTTGATTTCTTGATTTCACAAATGTGGTGCTAGGGTGGTGCTTGTGAATTGAACTCAGCTTTCCTAAAACTGTCGTTTGTCAAGTTACTTTGTGATTTAACAAGGGGAGGTGGGGGGGGTACATCGGCACAGGCAGTTTTTGGATTTTTTTTTTTTTCCCTAAAAATTGGCATTTAGAAACTGCATTTTATATTTCCTTGGGAATTCTCTATTGTGATGATCTTAAAATTGGTTTGATGAACTGAAACTGATGTGACAAATATGCAAAGAACACAGAAATCAGTACGGCGGCAAATACTTTTTCACAGCACTGTAAGTGCTGACAGAAGCAATTTTCGACCGAACCCTGGACTATCACAAATTCAAAAAGCAAAGATAAGGAACGGTTTGGGGCGGAGGGGGAGGAGGAGCAATGGGCAGTAGTATATCAATTTATTATTTTTTTGTGTAAAATGTTAAATGATAAATGGGCTGTCACTTTTACATTATAGCACTTTTCTACCTTTGGTCCTCAAAGCGCTTTACACTTTCCTCATTTACCTACTGATGACGCAGCATCAGGAGCAACTGGGGGTTCAGTATCTTGCTCGAGGACACTTTGACAAGGTCGCAAAGACCGGGAATTGAACCCCCAACCTACAGGTTGGGCGAAGATCGATGTTCCAAACTGTTTCTAAATGAATAAAATTGCGTGCTGTTACCCATGTTTGTTGACAGTCCTAAAATAGAGGTGACGAAATGTAAAAAAAGAAGTGCATTAAAAATAATGATGATGGAATGACGAACTAACGGACTAATGTACTGGACCGGCCTGAAATAACAATGGACTGATGATGACCGACTTTCGGGTCTGCTTGCTGGCAAATGACAGAAAGTTCACTGACACAACCTATATTGGAGCTTAAAGCCCCAATCCCACTGAGCGGCGAACATTTGCAAGTGCTTCAGAATGTAGCGAATGTTGTGTTCTCGTCAGGGTTCATCAGGGTTTGTTCAAAGTCTCAAATATTCGCCAGTCACCAGACATTGGCCTGTACTTTACGTCTCTCAACAGTATTTTGAAGAGGCTCAATATTTCCTTGGATTCCTTTCAAGACAAGTAAAAAACAATAAAACTGTTGGTGAACATCTGGCGAACGTTTGCCGAACGTTTTGCGAACGTTTGCGACCTTGAACAAACCATTATGTGAACACGCATATGTTAATGTCATAAATATTCCCCCTTCAGTTTTATAGGGGCTGAAGCAAATAGTAAATCTTACGATTAGTTAATCGTAATAAATATGTCCTGTCTAGAATGAAGTCCACTGATATGCTCTGTGTGGTTTTAAATGTGAGGATAGACAACAAAAATGATTAAGATTCTAAAATGATCAACTGAAAACTAATACATTCTACAAAGTAGTTTCCTTGCTCTGTCTGTATCATCAACCAAAAGGCATATAACGAAACACTACCTTTTATACAATACAACTTTGTTAAAATAGCACAGCTGCAACAGGGCACTTTGCAAATAATTACAACAAAATAAAGTGAGAACAGTAAATTAAAACACAAATGAATGATACTAACACATATACAGTAGGCATCAGACAACAATAAAACAATGTCAGTTTTCTGTGGCGTCCAAAGCTAAAGAAAAAAGATGTCTTCAAAGGAGTTTTTAATAAAGACAGAGTCTAACATTTAATGGATGGTCATTACAGAGGGAAGGTTCAGCAACAGAAAAGGCTTGATCCTCTCTGGGGCTCTGCTTAGTTCTGAGTTCCTCCAGTAGCCCCT
>NW_017805494.1:699405-707195 GCF_001891065.2 Hippocampus comes | reverse complement strand
CTTGTTTGTTTTGCCCCTCCAAAAACTTTTTTTTTTTTTTTTTTTTTTTTTTTTAGCCATTCAGAGGTGGACTTGCTGGTGTGTTTTGGATCATTGTCCTGCTGCATAATCCAAGAGCGCTTGAGTTTCACTCACAGTGCTATTTTAGAAACCTGCCTTGGGACTACGGCTAAAAACTAGCATTTATGCTAAATCCGGCGCATTTACACCGTTTAGTCTTGCGTTGATATACTGTCCTAATGCATTGAATAAATAACTAAATAAATCAGCAAGTCACTAAATAAATAAAAATAAAATTGAGTTTGAGAGCGCAAACTGTATGTCACATTTTCACCTTCAAGATTTTCTGGTGGACAGCAGCAATGAATTCTCATTGTCCCATCAATCAGCAAGTTGTCCTGGTCCTGAGGTAGAAAAGCAGCCACAGACCACTACACTGCCACCACCATGCTTCACTGTTGGCATGATGGTCTTTTTATCAAATGCTGTGCCGTTTTTAACCCAGACTTAATGGGCCACGTTTTACAAAAAGTTGAACTTTTGACTAATTAGTCCAAAAGTGAGACGAGCCTTAGTGTTCTTTTTGGACAGCAGTGGTTTTCGCTTGGGAACTCTCCCACGGATGCCATTTTTGGCCAGTGTCTTTCTTATGCGTGAGTCATGAACACTGACTTGAACTGTGGCCAGTGAGGTCTGGAGTTCTCTGAATGTTGTTCTCGGTCCTTTTGCAATATCCTGGATGAGTCGTCGTTGCATTCTTTGAGTAATTCTAACTGGTCGACCACCCCGGGGAATGTTTTAACTGTTCCCACTTTTTTTCATTTGTGGATACAGTAATGGCTCTGACAGTGTTTCGCTGAATCCCCAGAGTCTTGGAAATGGCTTTGTAACCTTTTCTAGACTAATAGATTTCAATAATTTATTTTCGAATTTCTTGAATTTCTACGAATTGTGGCATGATGTGTTGATTTCTTGAGATCTTGTTACTGACTTCACTTTGACTATATGTTTGATTTCTTGATTTCACAAATGTGGTGCTAGGGTGGTGCTTGTGAATTGAACTCAGCTTTCCTAAAACTGTCGTTTGTCAAGTTACTTTGTGATTTAACAAGGGGAGGTGGGGGGGGTACATCGGCACAGGCAGTTTTGGATTTTTTTTTTTTTCCCTAAAAATTGGCATTTAGAAACTGCATTTTATATTTCCTTGGGAATTCTCTATTGTGATGATCTTAAAATTGGTTTGATGAACTGAAACTGATGTGACAAATATGCAAAGAACACAGAAATCAGTACGGCGGCAAATACTTTTTCACAGCACTGTAAGTGCTGACAGAAGCAATTTTCGACCGAACCCTGGACTATCACAAATTCAAAAAGCAAAGATAAGGAACGGTTTGGGGCGGAGGGGGAGGAGGAGCAATGGGCAGTAGTATATCAATTTATTATTTTTTTGTGTAAAATGTTAAATGATAAATGGGCTGTCACTTTTACATTATAGCACTTTTCTACCTTTGGTCCTCAAAGCGCTTTACACTTTCCTCATTTACCTACTGATGACGCAGCATCAGGAGCAACTGGGGGTTCAGTATCTTGCTCGAGGACACTTTGACAAGGTCGCAAAGACCGGGAATTGAACCCCCAACCTACAGGTTGGGCGAAGATCGATGTTCCAAACTGTTTCTAAATGAATAAAATTGCGTGCTGTTACCCATGTTTGTTGACAGTCCTAAAATAGAGGTGACGAAATGTAAAAAAAGAAGTGCATTAAAAATAATGATGATGGAATGACGAACTAACGGACTAATGTACTGGACCGGCCTGAAATAACAATGGACTGATGATGACCGACTTTCGGGTCTGCTTGCTGGCAAATGACAGAAAGTTCACTGACACAACCTATATTGGAGCTTAAAGCCCCAATCCCACTGAGCGGCGAACATTTGCAAGTGCTTCAGAATGTAGCGAATGTTGTGTTCTCGTCAGGGTTCATCAGGGTTTGTTCAAAGTCTCAAATATTCGCCAGTCACCAGACATTGGCCTGTACTTTACGTCTCTCAACAGTATTTTGAAGAGGCTCAATATTTCCTTGGATTCCTTTCAAGACAAGTAAAAAACAATAAAACTGTTGGTGAACATCTGGCGAACGTTTGCCGAACGTTTTGCGAACGTTTGCGACCTTGAACAAACCATTATGTGAACACGCATATGTTAATGTCATAAATATTCCCCCTTCAGTTTTATAGGGGCTGAAGCAAATAGTAAATCTTACGATTAGTTAATCGTAATAAATATGTCCTGTCTAGAATGAAGTCCACTGATATGCTCTGTGTGGTTTTAAATGTGAGGATAGACAACAAAAATGATTAAGATTCTAAAATGATCAACTGAAAACTAATACATTCTACAAAGTAGTTTCCTTGCTCTGTCTGTATCATCAACCAAAAGGCATATAACGAAACACTACCTTTTATACAATACAACTTTGTTAAAATAGCACAGCTGCAACAGGGCACTTTGCAAATAATTACAACAAAATAAAGTGAGAACAGTAAATTAAAACACAAATGAATGATACTAACACATATACAGTAGGCATCAGACAACAATAAAACAATGTCAGTTTTCTGTGGCGTCCAAAGCTAAAGAAAAAAGATGTCTTCAAAGGAGTTTTTAATAAAGACAGAGTCTAACATTTAATGGATGGTCATTACAGAGGGAAGGTTCAGCAACAGAAAAGGCTTGATCCTCTCTGGGGCTCTGCTTAGTTCTGAGTTCCTCCAGTAGCCACTAGTCTGCTGACCTGAGGCACCAGGCACGTGTGAAGGGGTGGAGGAGCTCAGAGGGGTAAGCTGGGGCGAGATTAAAAGATTTGAAAACAAGTAGAAGTATCTTCAAATGAACTCTAAAATGAACTGGGAGCCAGTGAATGGAAGCCAGAGTTGGGGTTATGTGCTCCCTCTTAAGAGCTCCAGCTAGGATGCGAGCAGTAGCATTATGGACCAACTGGAGATGCTTGAGGGAGGACTGGGTGACTCCAAAATAAAGTGTGTTACAGTTTTCTATCTGAGATGTAACAAAGGCAGAAGATGAAAGCAGCTGTGTTTAACAATAGCACTGATTTGCCGGTGCTGACTATCATCCACATAGCAGTGAAAGGAAAATACCATATTTTCTTAGGGTGGGACCATCGGACAGAAAATCCAGCGAAATCTGCAAGTGCCAAAAATAGAACCCCGTGGAAGACCATACGACAGAGACGGCAGAGAAACCTAGAATTACACAAAAAGTCCTGTCAGCCAAAAAGGATCTACAGGAAACCACTCTAGAGCACTACCACCTATGCCCACCGGCTCCTGCAAACAAGCCAACAGTATAATGTGGTTCACAGTTTCGTACGCTGCGGTTACATCCAACAAAACAAGAAACACCTCGTCTCTCGTGTCATTTGCATGGAAGATACAAATCTCTTGATCAGCGAGGTCTGGGAAGTTACTCAGCAGCTGGAGATCCACGCCTTGTTGGGAGGACGTGCAGACAGTAGCACAGCCGAAGATCCCCAGGAGAGCCGGTGATCGGTAGCAAGCAGGAGGCAACAGAGTCCCGAATGCACCAACATGCCTTTGGTCACGAGCAGCGAGCGAAGAGTGATTTAGCTCCCTTTTTAACTTCGCTAGTTGTCCACTATATTTGCCGCAGTGCTGCTTCTGCCGCGAGGGATTTGCATGGACACAGAAGAGCTCTGCTGAGATCTCAGCCAGGAACAACGGGGGGGCAACGTCCTCTCCTAGCCATGCTCGAATGGACCCGAACCTCCAATGCTGTACGTCCATCAAGGATTGGCGATCATACATTCGTAGAGAGTCTGTCATGAAAGCACCAATCACTAAAAGCAGAAAATAAAGCTCAAGTGTCAAGAGGTTCACCGTATACAGTGGCACACTGTTTGCCATATTGATTCAAAAAATGACATTTAAATTAAAATTGAAAGCCAACTTACATAATTCTAGAAGGATAGACCATTTGATCTGACACTCTTATTTGTACCTGTCTCTTGTATGTCGAAAAACAACCAAGGTATACTTATACTTTCGCACGATATGATGGAAAGGCACAGACACGCTTGAGTGATTGTGATAAGCCATGTATTAATGTCACTTTGTGTTTTTCTTGTCCTCATCTGTCCTGGTTGTTGTCTTACTGCCTTAGCTCACACCCCTTTGAGTTTGCATTTGTTTTGGGTCATCGAGTGTACGTTTGGGTCAACCTGCCTTCACATCACAACCTTATCAATCCACCTATTTCTTCTGGCAGTTGGAAACTGAAATTCAGCTGGTTTCAGAGGCCTATGAAACCCTTGCTAATACCTCTGCCAAGAGAGAGGCCCTGGAGAAAACAATGAGGAACAAGCTAGAATTGGAGGTCCGGCGTCTGCATGACTTTAACAGGGATCTTAGAGGTAAGACAGCTGGAATGTCCAATAGCTTTTGTGGCAAGTAATAATGGTGCCTTGATAACTCAGTAAACCAAATTCACTTCACGCAACTTTGCCAAATAGTGTACAACTCTTCAAAAAATAGGCTTCAAGCTTGTTTAAGGACACTCTCAGTTGAAATTTACCATCAAAATAAATGTATTTATTTCAAAGAACCAAATAGCTATTCAACAAAATGAAAAAAACAGTTTAACCATTTCAGGAACAGTGGTTACGACAGTGGACAGCTTATCATGTTATGTTACAGGTGCATGAAAGAGTTAAAAAAAATGCAAAGTCACAGATACCCACAGTCTTTCCCTACATTTAATTGTGACCTGCCGATGGATGCGCCCTCCTTCCTCTCCCTCCCCCTGCTCATTGTGTGTCAAGCGGCGCTGGCAGATGAGCCCCACTTTTGACATACGGCTGATATATCAATGACACATCTCTAATAGGTCATTCCCATGACATGTTGAGTGTAGAAGAAGAGCCACCGTCCTAGCAGGCTTGCTGAAAATCTGTAGAATGTTACAAATCAACTATAAATTATCGGGAACACCAAAGGAATTCTGTTTGACTTTGTCTACACAGAACAATTATCTTACAATGTTCCATTATTAGCCATGGTCCAAGTAGTTTGTCCTGTTCTGACAATGAACATTTATCCTATTAGCAGAATATTGCATCTTTTGTAAAACGCTGAAACTGATAACCTCAATTTTTCTGTCAGCTTGGTCTGTCCAAATTGGTACTATGTGTTTAGTATTGTAAAATGCGACACTTATATCCTCATATTTACTGAGAGAAGACAACTGTTAGATTAAACAAAATGTTAAGATGAAGCAATGGAGTTGTTACTGCTAATGGCTGTTCGTTATTCTGGACAAATTTCACTGTGTTATTTGGACACAACACTTTTTTTTTTGTATTTTCTTCAAGCGCTATAACGTTTTTGTGACAACAGCAACCCTCTTCAAATGAAAGTATGACTTTACTAAGTTTGTAGACATACATGGCACAATCTATGCAAGTGCTGCCACAGGGTGGATTGTTCAGATTTATGCATTGAACCATCAGTTTTAGAGGTTCCGTCATAATTTGACAGAATTTTTTTCTTTGTCCCACAGTACTTTGAATCATACTGCCTTATGATGGAATTATGTTTATTTTGTTCTATTTCATTTGACTGCATCACAGGTAAAATTTTTAATGCTGCGTATTTTTGCCGAATAGACCGTATGGAGACTGCCAATAAGCAGCTTACTTCTCAAGAGTCTGATGGGTCAGAAAACAACCTGAAGACCATATCCCAACTGCTTGCACAGAGTGAGGACACACACACACACACACACACACACACACACACACACACACACACACACACACGAAATAGATCATATAGTACTATGATTTGCTCTTACAGTCTAAGCGTTTGAAATATGATAAGCGAAAATAGCCTTAGAAGTCTTGCTTGTCTCATTCCTTCGTTTAGTCAGTAGTTAACTTTGCTTTTGATATTATCTTCGTTTGATAATGGCTGCGCAGCGCTCACAAAGTAGTTGTCTGTTGGAGTGTGTGTTGGCGAATGCACATGTCAATTAGTGTCGGGCAGAACCCTTTTAGGTTACAATTGGTTCCTGCTAAGGATCATCACTAAATGGCAGCAGAACACTAACAGGGAAATAACTCATTGGGTAATGTAAAGAGACTGTATACAGTGAACCCTCATTTATCACGGGGTTTACGTTCCAAAAAGAACCCGTGATAGGTGAAATCCGTGAAGTAGTCAGCTTTATTTTTTACAGTTATTATACAATACTGAACTATGTATTGTATAATATGCAGAGGTGATTGCTCTAAGACAGCTTCCCCTAAAATGTCAAAAAATAAATGATCAAATATATGTGTGTACGTACAATTGTGTGGACATGTCATTGACTAAATATGCGCTACAACGCACTCAACGTTTGTTCCGAATCAGCTTCTTATTACTGGTTACGACGCGACTCTCTTCTCATTCATTCCCACAGCTTCACTGTGCTTTAAACTGAGTGGACGCTGAGCGTCGACCACGCGGACGCTGGGTGTCTCGAGAGTTCAGTGTAGGTTGTCCCAATGCATTGAAATGAGACAAGTCATTGGATAAATGCTGGTTTTGTCCCGCCCATCGGACACTCAGCATATCGGCTGGCCCGGACGCTCAGCTTTTCTGCATGATGATTGGATGATCTGTCTGAGGCTGAATCTCTTTTTGATTGACAGCGAAATGAGCCAATCACCGATCTTGTGCTGAAGGCATCCTTTTAATTGTCTTGAAAAGGAACAGAGAGTAGAATTCACGTATAAATAAACGGACACATTTTATGATGTAGGCCAAAATTGAGTTTCACCTCCTTGACAGACCAGCATCCACCACTGATACAATGAAACCAAAGACCAAAAATTTGCAAAGGTAAATTTGGCAAGCTGTACAGAGACGAGGTGCGGAGACTGTTCACGTTGGTCAGTCGCTTAGCCAATCAGGATGCAGAACACAATTCACTGTTTAAAAGAAAAAAAGCATTAAAAAAAAAACTGCACTAAAAAAATCCGTGAAACAGCGAAGCCGCGGAAGGTGAACCGCGTTATAGTGAGGGTTCACTGTATAAGGCATATCGGATTATAGAGCGCACTATTGGCTTTTGGGAAAATTGAATGCTTTAGGTGTCTTATAGTGTGGACAATTTTAAGACAATTCATTGAATCCGCTTCATGGTAAAAACATACGATAATGATGCAGACGCCAGAGACTCAAAGACTGCTCATAGCCAAAATGACATGTTCACTCAGTCACAGCTTTGTAGGGGGAAAAAAATGACCCACTATTTAGTTTAACCAGCATACAGTGAAACTCCTCTAGAACGAAACCTACATGGGCGAAAATACCCCCTTATGTGAAAAAATCTTCATGCATTAACACAATTCCCATTCTCCTGCGCCCCATACGACGAAAAAACCCCTGTTGCGTTATACAAAATCATTTTCTCTGCTCCAGCCTCGCGAAGACATTCACTACAACAAAGTCTTATCCAACAGCGACCTCTAACTGCTTCGTTCGAAAAAAGGCAACAGCAACCACCACACTGGGTTACATCGTGAACGATGTTTATTTCGGTCACAGCTGTGAGTTTCCTGGACTCAACATACTCATAGCTGCTCTGCCATTGGCTTACCGAGCATCATCCTGGCCTCCAATTGGCCAAGAGGGACCTCACTGTCCTCACTAATGTGTGTAGATACTGAAGCTAGATCCGTAGCATCCGATTAGCTGCTCAGA
>NW_017805494.1:696302-699009 GCF_001891065.2 Hippocampus comes | reverse complement strand
TGTGTGTGTGTGTGTGTGTGTGTGTGTGTGTGTGTGTGTGTGTGTGTGTGTGTGTGTTTGTGTGTGTGTGTGTGTGTGTGTGTGTGTGCTTACATCTGAGATCAAATTTGCTACAGTGAAAAACCCCCTGTTGTGAAAAATGTCTTACTGCAAACATGATTTCGTTGTAGAGGAGTTTCACTGTATTCAGATTCTAAGCATCAATCTATACACACTCAAATACACATGCAGAGATGTATAACCATTTATAATTCATGTGTTGTTTGGTTTATGCCCAGACAAAGAGGCTTTGCGTGAGAAGGAAAAACTAGAGATGGAGCTGAATGTGCTGCACTCCACCACAGAAGACCAAAGGAGACACATTGAAATTCGAGATCAGGCCCTTAACAATGCCCAAGCCAAAGTGGTCAAATTAGAGGAGGAGGTAAGAACAGGGCTCTACATTAAGTTTTCTGTTTCCAACTTTCTCAATTGGTTGCGCTACCACGTGATTTGGTCGCACTCTTTTTTGACAACGCATGCTGATGTCTCGTAGCCATACATAGTTGGCAGACTGTAATTTTGCATGAAAAATGACAGTGCCTGGAATTCTAATGTAAAATATTTCCTCTGAATATGATGTTTGTGTGCAACAAGCAGTGGCTGTTAACAGGGCATTTAATGCATATAATCTTAAATGAAAACAATTTCAAACAAGTGCAAAACTAACAATAGGTATGCATGTGTTTACATATATTCCGTTTTTTTTTCTTGTTACTTTTCATAAATGCACTACTTATATTACCTTCACTTTATATCAACATTGCTTCACTCCCTACAATTCACCTCTGTGGTGGGGCTGACTAACAGTTTTCTCCTAGGAGAACCACAGTTTAATGACACAGTTTGTGGATGAACTGAATGGTGATTGGATGCCACGATAAAGTCCCTCACAAAAAATGTGTATTTTTTAACAAAAGCGCACCGACAAAGTATCAACAGAAATCGCTGGTCACAAGGAGCCAGGAAAAACAAGGCATAGACAAAAGGCAAGGTCATAGTAACACCGAAAACATAAAAGAAATGACGAGTCCAATTACACAAAAACAAAACAAGAGCAAGATCAAAGACAAAATTAGATCAACTAAAGGTACTAAAGATCAAAAACAACAATGGCAAGATTGAGAGATCTGGAAAACAACTCTTGAGCCTGAGTAACAACCGGGTCAATAATCCGATGGAAACTTGGCAATAAGTCAAACCTGAAATACATGGCTTAACTGATGAAACATTGGCAGCAGGTGTGCATGCTGGAGGGAAGGCCCTCCTCTGCCACCTGCTGGAGACACACAAGAACAGAATCATGACAGTCCCCCTCTCGCGGTCGACAGGGTTTTGACAGATGGGATGAGTGGAAGGTATGGAGAAGGGACGGGTCCATGATCCAGGATTGGGGAGCCACTGCCGCTCCTCTGGTCCGTAGCCCTCCCAGTCGACCAAGTACAGGATATCCCTACTCCTGGGCCTACGGAATGAATGAATTGTTGTTACATTTTAACTACCTGTGGCATTAATTTTTCTGTTCTGATTCACCTGGACTCAGCTTTCCGAGGTCGCTTTAAAAAAGGGGTGTGGGGCTCGCTGGCGAGCGCCTGGTGGCCGGGCCTACACCCATGGGGCCCGGCCGGGCTCAGCCCGAATAGACAATGTGGGTCCCACTTTCCATGGGCTCGCCACCTATGGGAGGGGCCAAAGGGGTCGGGTGCAAAGTGAGCTGGGCGGCAGCCAAAGACGGTCCAATCCTTGGCTACCGAAGCTAGCTCTATGGACGTGGAATGTCACCTCTCTTACAAGGAAGGAGCCCAAGCTGGTATGCGAAGCAGAGAAGTTCCAACTAGATATAGTTGGACTTGCCTCCATGTACAGCCTGGGCTCTGGTACCAGTTCTCTCGAGAGCGGTTGGACTCTCTTCCACTCTGGAGTGGCTGACGGCGAGAGACGTAGAGCAGGTGTGGCCATACTCATTGCTCTGGCTCAGTGCCTGGACATTGGGGTTTACACTGATGGATGGGGTGCTGGATACGTCATCAGGCGCCGACAGGTATGGCAGCCTCGGTTACATGCTCCCTAGTATTATCCCTGTTTTTGTCATTTTCGTTTTTGGCGACCCTGAGCGGCTTACTTACACGAGGGAAAAGTTGCTGAGCATTGGGGAGTCTTTTTTCACCAGCACACGAAAATCCACAAGGTTTTTCGGAGCTAATCGCGAGCGGAGCAGCTGCGCTGTACGGAGCATGGAAATGCCGTCGGAGGAGGGGGAAGCGAGCCGGCGTGCTAGTCAAGCTCCGGCAGCGTGGATTTCGAACCCCGCTCCCATCGATCCATCTTGCTAATCTACGATCTCTGCCAAACAAGATGGATGAACTTCTTCTCCTCACAAAGAACAACAAAACCTTTGCACGTTCTACTGCGCTCTGCTTCACTGAAACCTGGCTCAGTGACCGCCACCCGGATTCCGAGCTACATCTACCCGGCTTCCGTCTTCTCCGAGCCGACCGTGACACGGAGCCATGAGGGAAATCGAAAGGTGGTGGGATTTGCTTCTATATCAACGAAGAATGATGCACTGATGTCACGAAGCTCGACGCACACTGCAGCCCGGACCTGGAGTCACTGTCTTTAAACTGCAAGCCATTCTACTCGCCACGTGAGTTCACCTCCTTTTTAC
>NW_017805494.1:690385-695654 GCF_001891065.2 Hippocampus comes | reverse complement strand
GGTAATTTTTCAAAATAAAACATCTTTCGTATTCCGAAATAAATAAAACGGAAATAAGGCAAGTTCTTTCTGTGCGGCCCGGTACCAAATGCCCTGCGGACCGGTACCGGTCCGCGGACCGGCGGTTGGGGACCCCTGTTCTAGACCACTGCTATACAACAATCAAACATTCATACCGATTGATCGCCCGTGCAGCATTGGGTCTTTCTGACCACAATTTAATACACTTTATACCTACATACAGACAGAAACTTAAATGTGTTAAACCGGTTGTTAAGACTGTGAAAAAATGGACAGATGAAGCAAAGCTAGCTGAACAAGAATGCTTAGACTGCACTGATTGGGGCGTCTTTGAAACTTCAACGGGCACACTGGATGAATACACAGACACTGTAACATCATACATCAGTTTCTGTGAGGACGTGTGTACCAACGAAGTCCTTCCGCACCTTCAACAATAACAAGCCATGGTTCACTCCCAAACTCAGGCAATTCAGGAAAGAGAAAGAGGCCGCATTTAGAAGTGGAGATCGGGCACTGTACAAACACGACTGAAACCAATTGACAAAGGAAATTAACAATGCTAAGAGAAGCTATGCGGAGAGGCTGAAAAAACAGTTCTCTGCTAACGACTCTGTATCTGTGTGGAATGGCCTGAAAGCAATCACAAACTATAGAATGCCATCCCCCCCAAACAGTGAACAATAAGGGTCTTGCTGATGAATTAAACATGTTTTTCTGCCGACTTGAAAAGGACACCCCCATTTCCCACATACACCCACCTCGACCAGAAACTACTCTATCTACCCCCCCACCCTCATTTTCTCCCCTACAGATCCACGAACAGGACGTGAGACGGCTCTTCAAGCAGCAGAAGATCAAGAAAGCTGCGGGGCCCCCACAAAGTGTCCCCCTCCTGCCTGAAAGTCTGCGCTGACCAGTGTGCTCCGGTCTTCACACAAATCTTCAACAGATCCCTGGAGCTGTGTGAGGTCCCATCCTGCTTCAAACAGTCTACCATCATCCCAGTTCCCAAGAAATCGGCAACATTGGAACTGAACGACTATAAGCCTGTCGCTCTGACGTCTGTGGTCATGAAGTCCTTTGAATGCCTTGTGCTGAACCACCTAAAGAATGTCACCGGACCCCTGCTGGACCCTCTTCAGTTTGCCTACCGGGCAAACAGGTCTGTGGAGGACGCAGTCAACATAGGTCTGCACTACATCCTCGTGCACCTCGACAGCACAGGGACCTATGCAAGGATCCTGTTTGTGGATTTCAGCTTTGCGTTCAACACCATCATCCCGGAACTCCTCACCCCCAAACTTCTCCAGCTTGGTGTGTCCCCTACGATCTGACAGTGGATCCTCAGCTTCCTGACGGGATGGACACAACAGGTGAGACTGGGAAGAACAACATCATCAACACGCACCACTAGCACTGGAGCCCCACAGGGATGCGTCCTCTCTCCACTGCTCTTCTCCCTCTACACAAATGATTGCACCTCAACAAGTCCAGCTGTCAAACTCATAAAGTTTGCAGACGACACCTCGGTCATCGGTCTCATCAAAGACGGCGACGAGTCTGCGTACTGACAACAAGTGGAGCAGCTAGAGCTCTGGTGCAACCGACACAACCTCGGGCTGAACACGCTCAAGACTGTAGAGATGACTTCAGGAAACATCCTTCACTACAGTTGCCCCTCATACTATCCAACTGCCCTGTGTTCAGTTAGGACGGCGAAAAAAATCATTGGCACCGCTCTACCCACTCTTGAGGACTTGCACACTGCAAGAATCAAAACAAGGGCACGGAAAATCCTACTGGATCCACCGCACCCTGCCCACCACCTTTTCCAGCTACTCCCCTCAGGCAGGCGCTACAGATCCCTGTGCACCAAATCCAGCAGACACTTAAACAGCTTCTTCCCTCTAGCCATTAACTCCCTAAACAGTCACTGACGTATACTCCACCGCACCAGACACTTTAAAGTGCTCAAGGACATCTGCACAATTGCACTCTTCTTGGACAACAAATACTGCTACTGGTCACTTTAAAATGGTTCAATGATTTTCTGCACCAACTGTACAACTGTCATAGTATTGTATTCTACCACTGATCACTTTAGCTCTGCTTGATACTTTGCCCATTGTCTCACAGTTGTCACTGGGTGGTACCACCGCACTACGGTTCACTTACATTACGAAATGTCCTTCGATACTTATTTGTCATGTCCTTGTTTATGATGAGACTAATGCAGCGTGTTATACCGGAGACAAATTCCTTGTGTGTTCTACATACTTAGCCAATAAAGATGATTCTGATTCTGGTCCTGACTTGTTTGTGCCTTTATACCAAACAGAAGCTCAGTGTATCCACCATTTTTGGAGTCCTTGCAGGGTGTACTGGAGAGCGCTCCTGCTGCGGACTCCCTTGTTCTGCTGGGGGACTTAATTGCTTATGTGGGCAATGACAGTGAGACCTGGAAGAGCATGATTGGGAGGAGCCTTCCCGATCAGAATTCGAGTATTGTTTTGTTATTGGACTTGTGTGCTTGTCACCGATTGTCCATAACGAGGGCCATGTTTAAACGTAAGTGTGTCCATATTTGGACATGGCACCAGGACACCTTTGGCCGCAGTTTGATGACTGACATTGTGATTGTATCATCGGATTTGCGGCCGCATGTTTTGAACACTCGGGTGAAGAGAGGGGCGGAGCTGTCAACTGACCACCACCTGGTGGTGAGTTGGCTCCGATGATGGGGAAGATGCCAGTCCAACTTTGCGGCCCCCCAAACGTATTGGGAGGTTTTGGTGGGAGCGTCTGGCAGATCTTCTGTCAGGAGTTTCAACTCCCACCTCCGGCAGAGCTTTTCCCACATCCCGGGTGAAGCGGGGGACATTGAGTCAGAGTGGACCATGTTCCGCGCCTCAACTGTTGAGGCGGCCAATCGAAGTCATGGCCATAAAGTGACGGTACCTGTCGTGGCAGCAACCCCTGAACTCGCTGGTGGACACCGGCAGTAAGGGATGCCGTCAAGCTGAAGGAGGAGTCCTATCGGACCTTTGTGACCTGTGGTATTCCAGAGGCAGCTGATGGGTATCGACCGACCAAGCGCAACACAGCTTCAGCGGTCGCTGAGACAAAAGCTCAGCCGTGGGAAGAGTTCGGTGAGGTCGTGGAAGCCGACTTCCGGATGCAGAGATGAAAGTCTTCCGGATTTTCCCAGAATTCCGGGTTTTTCACATTTTTATGAAAATCTCTCCGGAGGATTGAGGAAAATTTGCCAAAAATTAATCCGGAAATTAGTTGACAACATGGAACGAACACGCGTTTGAGTTCGTTGTTTTGCTTTCACGAGCGTAGCCATGTTGAGACACTAGTAACAGTAGAGATTTTCGTCTCTTTATCAACACATTTGCTAAACCCCAGTGGAACGAATAAAAGACACCGTGGACAAGACAGTTGTCGTTAAAAATATATTTGGACAAAAAGGGAAACACACAGATTGGCAGAAAACGTGTCCGTCCGACTTCGAGTGTCATCTCGGCTAGCTTAGCTTAGCTGTTGTTGTGTGTGACGTTGGGTGTGTGACGTCGTTGCGTCGGCGCTTATTGGTTGAAATCAAAAGACGCGCTTGCGTACATGTTCGCGCTGACGCACGCATAGTAGAGAGCAGCGGACTCTTTCGAGTGGCGTCGCCACAACAGTATACCCTCGCCTCGCATTCTAATGGCCTCGCTATATCTCTGAGATTTCGAAATTTCGGCGAGAACAGAAACCACAAAGGGTGCATGAGCCCGATCACTTAATTTCATTTGCAGGCCCGAGCCCGAAGCAAACCCGAGATTTCATATTTTATTTGTGAGGAAGAGGGGTGATTTCTGACAACAAAGCCTGTCTTTTGGAATAAAATCTAAGTTAAACAAGACTGGATAAACGGATAAACATTTACATCTATTATATTTCTGTTTCTGAAGAGGTTACATTAACGGACAATTTTCCATCATTGACGGATTTTTTTTAAGAGTGGACGGGGAAAATTTAAGGCCGTCCGTCATTTTGACGGGTTGAAAATTGAGCCATTCACCACAGCCGCAGTACGTCCTTAAGAATCGAGTGTGGCATTTGAAGAGAGAAGCAGCGATACCAAAAAGAGCAATGACGGCTGGATCATAAAGATATGAAGGAGTTTTTTGAATTGTCATTGCGAGAGTATAGTACAGTACGTGTTGTGATGACGCTGCTTCTGTTTTTTGCGAACCACGGTCTCTCGTGGCCAAAACTATTCACGGCCTCGAAAAAAAAAAAAAAAAAGTTAGCGAGAGACAAGCCCGACCCGAAGCAATGATTGACATTTTTCGGCCCGACCCGATCTTACCTATAGTGTACGTGCATATATATATATAATGTATATATATGTGTGTATATATATATATATGCCACCATCTAGCGGTTGACAGTGGAACTGCACCTAAAACAAACAGTACGAGAAAGTTTAAAAACTGGATCAAAAAAATTCTGCAAAGTAGCAGGACAGCAAAGCTAGACTCCGCAATGGAGGGTCGAGGGGTGGGAGGTTGGGGCATTGGGGGAACTATAGGAGGGATCGTTCTGTGTCTGGACTGTGGAACCTATTGGCTAAATTTAGTTATGGCGAAATTTATTCGGGGAAGTACTTAACCTCTAAAGTGGAGTTGGCTGAACATATCTGGTTGGAACTTCTTGGTTCCAGGAACTCCAAGCCATGTCCAATATAAAAATCTGGTGACATTTTAGTGCCGAGAAACTATGTTGGACTGAGGAGAGGAATTTCAATAAGTTAGGCCACAATCTTGTCAAATAAAAAAACAAAATTAGTCGATGATTCTTTTCTCTCTCTCTTCTAGTCTTCCCGAAAACGGAGGCCGAAATGCGAATGGCATGACGCTCTGTGGTACATGAGGTATGCCGTCCTCCCCGGCACCCCTTTTTTAGCCACTGATAGGACTTCTTGAGATCAGCCACTTCAGTTATGGTCCGGTGGTACATCCTGTATAGGGGCTTGTCCATCCATGATGGTCCCTCTTCCAGAGCCTCATCCTCTGTTCCCCATTGTCTGAGACATTCTCTGAGTACGTCATCCGTTGGAGCCTTCTCCTTGATGTATTCATGGAGCTTGGATGTTTCATCCTGGACAGTGGCTCTCACACTCACTAGTCCCCGGCCTCCTTCCTTTCGGCTTGCGTACAGTCTCAGGGTGCTGGATTTGGGATGGAACCCTCCA
>NW_017805494.1:677286-689643 GCF_001891065.2 Hippocampus comes | reverse complement strand
CCCCTGGGAATGCTCTCTGTCACTCTGTCCATCTCATTCCAGAACTTTTCCTTTTCTTCTAACTCACAGCCCACCTGTGGGGCATACCCACTGACTACATTCATCATCACACCTTCTATCTCTACCTTCACGCACATCAACCTGTCTGACTCTCGTTTTACTTCTACTACATGTCTAGCATATTTTTCCTTTATAATCACCCCTACTCCATTCCTCTTCCCATCTACACCATGGTAGAACAGCTTGTAGCCTCCTCCAATGTTTCTAGCCTTGCTGCCCTTCCACCTTGTCTCCTGAACACACAGAATATCTACTCTCCTCCTCTCCATCATGTCAGCTAGTTCTCTGCCTTTCCCTGTCATTGTACCTACATTCAGAGTTCCTAACCTCAGACCAATACTTCTAACCTTCCTCCTTTCCCTCTTTCTCTGTACCAATCGTCCTCCTCTTCTTTGTCTTCTTCTTTGACCAACAGTAGTCCAATTTCCAGCAGTACCCTGTAGGTGAACAGCACTGTTGGCAGTCGTTTTTATCCTGGGCCCCGACCGATCCAGTATGGAAATCGTTTTATCAACTCGCATGTTCGTTTTGGCAAAAATTTTACGCCGGATGCCATTCCTGACGCAACCCTCCCCATTTTTCCGGGCTTGGGACCGGCACTGGGGAACAGTGTACCCCCAGGGGAGGGCACTGCTCCCTAGTGGCTGGGTTGGGGATCCATCCACGTGATACTTGCAGCAAAAACATGCACATCGGCAAACACAAATACCCCCCATGCCCAAGTCGTCAACCTTCCCGAATATTTGAGTATGTGCTGCTCATTGCACTGTTAGCTAAAGCTAATCTGTGCTTACACTGCAGCTCTGCTTACCTTTTGGCTTTGACATGCTAGTGTTTCCATATATATATATATATATATATATGTGTGTATGTATACACACACACACACACACACACACACACACACACACACACACACACACACAGTGTATATTAATTTTTTATTTTTTCCGGAATTTTCAGGAAAGTCCACTTTCATCTCTGAGGATGGCTTCGAGGAAATTCTGGTCCACCATCCGACATCTCAGGAGGGGGAAGCAGCGCACCATTAACACTGTGTACAGTGGGGATGGGGCTGTGAGTCGGTGGGCAGAATACTTCGAAGACCTCCTCAAATCCACTAACACACCTTCCTTTTGAGGAAGGCTCTCCTATCCCTGGAATTGAAGTCACCGACGTGGTTAAAAGGCTTCTCGGTGGCAAAGCCCCAGGCGTGGATGAGATCCACCCAGAGTTCCTCAGGACTCTGGATGTTGTGGGGCTGTCCTGGTTGACATGCCTCTGCAACATCGCATGGTCATCGGGGCATGTGCCTCTGGACTGGCAAACCGGTGTGGTTGTCCCTCTTTTTATTTTTTTTGAAAGGGACAGGAGGGTGTGTTCCGACTACAGAGGGATCGCACTCCTCGGCCTCCCAGGTAAGGTCTATTCAGGGGTGCTGAAGAGGAGGGTCCGTTGGGAAGTTGAGCCTCAGATTCAGGAGAAGCAGTGTAGTTTTTGTCCCAGCCATGGAACAGTGGACCAGCTCTACACCCTTAGCAGGGTCCTTGAGGGTATATGGGAGCTCGCCCAACCAGTCTACACGTGCTTTGTGGACTTGGCAAAGGCATTCAACTGTGTCCCTCGGGGAATTCTTTGGAGAGTGCTTCGGGAGTATAGGGTGCCCAACCCTTCAGTCTCTATACCACGATGTCAGAGTTTGGTTCGCATTGCCAGCAGTAATTCGGGATTGTTTCCAGTGAGGGTTGGACTCCACCAAGGCTGCCCTTTGTCGCTGATTCGGTTCATAACCTTTATGGACAGAATTTCTAAGTGCAGCCAAGGTGATCAAGGGGTCCGATTTGTTGGCCTCAGTATTGCATCCCTGCTTTTTGCAGATATTGTGGTGCTGTTGGCTTCTTCAAGCAGGGCTCTCCAACTCTCATTGGAGGAGTTCGCAGCAGAGTGTGAAGCGGTTGGGAGGAAAATCAGAACCTCCAAATCTGAAACATTGGTCCTCTGTCAGAAAAGAGTTGAGTGCCCGCTCCGGGTTGGGGATGAAATCTTGCCCCAAGTGGAGGAGTTTGGGGTCTTATTCAAGAGTGAGGGCAGAGCGGGAGAACGACAGGCAGATCAGTGCAGTGTAGGCTGTGATGCAGATTTTGCATCGTTCTGTCGTGGGGAAGAGGGAGCTGAGCCAAAAGGCAAAACTCTCAATATACCGGCCTCAAGACTCGAGCCGCAGAGTCGAGTGCAACGCTGCAGCTGTAGTTAAAATGCGAAGTTGCCGCAGAGGGACATCAATCCCTCAATCAGCATAGCTGGAGCATTATGCGGCACAAAATGAGCTGGAGGCGGCCGCCACGCAATTTTGAACGCAGGAAAAAACCTGTATAATATATCTGATATTGCTTATTGAAATAAAGACAAATCAATTGCTTGTTTGTCAAAACACTGATCGCATAAAACATCACAATCACAATTCGTAGGGGGAAATAAACAATTGTAATCACCGTATTTTTTGCACAATAAGGTACTCCAGATTATAAGACGCACCTTCAATGATTTCAAAACTTTTTACATATATAGGGTGAACTGCATTGTAAGGCGCAGCGAATAGAAGTGGCTACGGTTTGCTAAGCATACACCAGATGGAGCTACTTCAAAGGGAATACATGACATCCAACTTTATTGATCGAGAGCCAGCTAGAACACAGCCGGACATGAAACATATCCAGTAAATACAAATGGCATTACAAAACAATAAATGAAAGATAAAAGTTACAAAAACCATTGAGCCAACAAAAAGGCACACAAACCTCATGGGCTCACATCCACAAGGGGCTAAATATCCTTCGAAGTCTTGCTGGTCTCCTTCTTCCTTTGTTTAGTCAGTAGTTTACGATGCTTTTGGTTTTATCATCGTTTCATAATGGCTGCGCAGAGCTCACAAAGTTGTCTGTTTGAGTGTGTGTTGGTGAATGCACGTCAGTTAGTGTCAGGCAGAACCCTTTTAGGTTACAGTTGGTTCCTACTACAGTAATAATTATCACTCGATGGCATAGGAACACTAACAGGGAAACAACTCAATGGGGAATATAAAGATACTGTGTAACACCATCCATAGAGAGCGCATCAGATTATAGGACGCACCGTCGGCTTTTGGGAACATTGAATGCTTTTAGATGTGCCTTATAGTGCGTAAAATAAGGTAGCTTATTTTCCATAAGAGTTCAGCTCTAGTTGTGAACATGCCAAGTTATAGCAAAATGTTCTACTTTTGGGGTAAAGTTCCTGCGAAAAGTGGAACGGCCTTAATATTAATCTCCTGTATGTGTGTGTGTGTGTGTGTGTGTGTGTGTGTGTGTGTGTGTGTGTGTGTGTGTGTGTGTGTGTGTGTAGCTAAAGAAGAAACAAGTTTATGTGGAAAAGGTGGAAAGAATGCAACATGCTCTAGCTCAGCTACAGGCAGCCTGCGAAAAGAGAGAACAACTTGAACATCGACTCCGTACAAGGCTGGAGAAAGAGCTGGAATCACTACGCATGCAACAGGTATGCAAATCAAAATCGATTTTTTTTAAGCTTCAGACATTTACGGGTAATTTGTTTACATTGCTGGCCACATTTGAACTAGAGAAGCCAGTTATAACTGTAATATTACCAAGGGTGCACATAAGTGGTGCGACGGAGCACATGAGCAATTTGAATAAAGCGCTTCAGTTCGTCATTCACTGCACTTTTGCGCACTCGTATATCTGCATTCAATACACTCACTGTATATGCATGTATTATCTGAATTGCTTATCCTCAATATTAATATACGTTTAATCATCTAGTCCACTCCTGCAGGTTGACGTACGGGATGCCATAACTTTTCCTGTTATCTGTGTGTGCAGCATTATTTTGAAGTCATTTATTTCTCCAGACATTTAATAAATGTCCTTCTATTTTCTTAATAAAAGTTGGATATGCTCTGCACAAACGGTTCCAGCGAGACTGCTGTGAAGTGTATTCAGTCACCCAAGAACTTTTCATTCTGGTCTTTCACAATTACATTAGGCTAGTTTAGCAAAGAGCATAGCTCCTCCAGCTTTTACTCTGTTCACCATACTTGTAAGAAGGGGAGTTTATTCGCCGCCATGGAGGCGAGATGATAGAGTGACTGTGACTGCTGAGTCAGCACCGAAACAGCAATATGTTTCACAGGCATTAGCAGCCACCCGAAGCTCATTGCTAAACTTGCTATCGCTAGCTGTGGCCGCGTCTCGCGCCGATCTGCGAACTAACCGGCTGCACGTGATATAAGCAGCCAATTGAAGCTTTTAAGAACATTTCTACCCTTCAATTATTGGAAACACTTTAAAAAAAATTATTCTTAGTGTTTTGATGAGGCTGAGCATGGCTTGGGCATGGCTCGTTAGCTCTTCTTTTCCATCTACGGCTCTCTCATTCATGCACATAAGTTATTCCTTACTTGTGTTAATTTTCTTTCCTCTCATTTGGAGCGCATGCCTCCACCCTTCTAAATGTTCCACTACTTGCTCCCTGCTTTCATTGCAGATTGCATATAAAAAATTTCACCAGGCCCCATGAGTGTGCAAATTTTGATGAGCTTTCTTACATGCTTAGATTCCAAAAAAATGCAAATCATAAAAGTCTGATTGTCATGTTTTCCATTTTCGGACATATTTTCTGGGACTGGATAGAATGTACATGTACAATAAAGTACCTGTGTCTGAAGGTGATGTTTTCCATACTCTGAGTTGGTTTCTGTGTCCGAATGGAAAGTATCTGTTCACATCTTACACTGGTGGTGGGTTTTTCACAAAATGACATTGGAGGACTGGAGTTGTCTCACTGGTTTCCCTTTGCACTGTCTGTTGATTCCTGGAGAAGTACGCTACTGCAGTGTTGAGAAGTCAGCTACATGGTACTGGCATGATATAGAATGAAATGCTGTGATACAGTCTTTCAGGTTGGTGGTTGCGAGATCATAATTTGAGGAGTTCTGGGTTGTGAGGTGCCAGGGGTTGCGTGCAGTATACAATCAACTCTTTAAAAGTTTCCCTTTCCGTCTCTGTCATGCTTAACATGTGGTTTATTTTACCCTTCCTTGATGAGATGAAATATAGATCCACATCAATCAAAAATGAACTTTTTTATGGTAAAAGAAAGCAGGGTTAGGTTGCCACACTAATATATAATAAATGCTCTTGCGATGCGAGGGCCCGGTCTCAATCGGCGGGTTTGCCACAGTGCGTAGAGCCGATCAGCTTCACCAGGGCCCGCCAATGGCCACGGTCATGAGCCAGGTCCGCTGTGTCCTCCAGGGTAAGCCCCTGGTCCTGGAGATCCTTCCTGATGACATCAAGCCATCTGGTGTGGTGTCTGCGGCGTGGCCTTTTCCAGCCAGCTGTAGCTGGGTTGAATGAAAAGATGGCACGAGTAGGCTGTTCCAGGGGTAATCGGAAGAGATGTCTAAGCCAACGGATGCTCCTCTGGGCGACCACTCGAAATGTGGGGGGCTGAAGGGTACGTTTTCCGAGATCTAAATTGGTAACAATTGTAAAAATAGATAAGTATAGCACACATAAAGGTAAAAGCATTTGGTTATATGCAGACTTTTCCTTTTCTTTTCTGATTGAAATAAAAAATGATCAATTTATATACTATTTCATAACAAGAGGTAGGACTAGATAAGTTTTTTTACTTCTTCCTACTCCTTTGAACATATAATTGTGCTGGATGGTGACTGTTTTCTTTTACTTTCATACAATTTTACTTAGCTTCACTTTCTGTCAATGTATTACTGTATATTTTTTATATGTTCAATAAACAACAAACAAACAAACATGGAGGTGCCAGCTGATGTTCATGATGGTAACCTGCTGTCAAAGCCATTGATCCTCTTGGCCAGAGTCTTGTTTAAAGGCCAGGATTCTGCACCATACAAGAGAATGGGAAGAACTGCTGTATTATAGATGTGCATCTTGGTCTTTTCGGACACTGATTGGTGGTGCCATAGCGACTGCATAGCTGCAGCCGCAAGGCCGCGTCTGCGGTCGATCTCTGGCTTGAGATTACTGTTGCTTGTAATGGTGGAGCCCAAATAGATGACGGAATCAATGAATTGCACTTCGTCTGAGCCAAAAAACAGGAGGGAAGGGTGGGATCCATCACTAATATACATAAGTTTTGTTTTCTGCCATCTTACTTTAAGGCCTAGCTTTGCTGCTTCATTTTGGTATAGGGAGAGAGCACTGCTGAGGTGTTGGAGGGAGTTGCTGAACAGGGTGATGTCGTCGGCATATTCAAGGTTGGTCAGGTGGAGGTTGCCAAATGACATGCCTGAGACTTGCTCCCGGACTCAGCTCATGAGGTGGTCAATGACACCTTCTCATCCGTGCTCTTCCTGACATTCGAAACCACCGCCGCTCTCAACAAGCCGGCTTCATGCCCAATCGGTCCACTATAGACCACATCTCAGCTCTTCGACTCATTGTTGAGAATGTCAGAGAGTTTCGGAAGGACCAACATCTCTTTATAGCTTTCATAGATCTTAAAGCTGCCTTTGACACAGTTGACCACCTCTCCCTTTGGAACATCCTGAAGTGCCTCGGAGTTCCACCCAAAATAACCGCGTTGTTCCAGAGACTGAACAACAACTCAGAGAGCTGTGTTCGTGTGAATGGGAAGGACTCTGAGTGGTTCCCCATTCACAGTGGGGTCAGACAGGGCTGCATGGCCGCTCCTGACGTTTTTAACTGTGTCATTGACACTCATATGCAGAGAAATTAATTCAGCTGATAAAAATGTTGCCTATGTTTGATCCAGTTTTGACCCAGATCATCATAAAAATTGAATCAGTTTGTCCTTGTATCTAAATACATTCACTCAAATTGTCACCAAAATATGTTCAGACCTTTCTATTTAAACAAGTGAATGTATGTGATGTTTTACATCCTTTTAATATGTCTATACAACTGTATTCAAGTTTTAAGTTGTTGTCATCAAAATACCTTTTCCTTTCCAGCGTCAGGGAGGCACACCAAACAATGGTGTGGTCCCATCGGAGTACAGTGTCACCACACTAATGGAGCACCTGAGGGAGAAGGAGGAACGTATTTTGGCTCTGGAGGCTGATATGACCAAGTGGGAACAAAAGTACTTGGAGGAGAGCGTCATGAGACAGTTTGCCCTTGAGGCCGCTGCTTCTGTTGCGTCTCAAAGGTAGAAGTTCCATACTATGCATGATATGTATGATCATAATGAGATTAATTTTCTTGAAGGCATTATAGCATCTTGTTTACTGGTGATAATGTGTCCAATGAAGAGTTGTTCCAAAGAGTCCCATGGAAGTAACAAAAGCACGGGTGCCTCATCCTGGACATGGCTACGGCTTTTTGGTGGTTAGACTAACCCAAACTCCAAATTGTGGCTGGCGCGAAAAGTAATTGCCTCGGAGACCAGGATTTTAACTGATATATAAATTGAATGATCAAGTTTTGTCATTGGCAATGCGCTTGTTAAAATCCATACCATGTCATTTCTACACTGTACCAAATTACTACGCACGTCGTGTCTACGGTTTGTTAGGTAAGGCCAGGCAAGGCAGTTCTATTTATATAGCATTTCATACACAAGGCAACTCAATGTGCTTCACACTTGCGAAGCAGATCTACAAGCATTTACAAATATAAGTTAACGACATTCAAAAGCAGAGAAAACAAAATTTGTTTCAACAATTATTACAATGTAGTTTGATCACATTTAAACATATTAGCAAAAAACTTTAAAAACAAAAAATAATTAAATAAAACTTGGTTTCTAAAATATCTAAAAGAGAAAAAAAAATTAAAGCATTCAAACTTGGGGCTGACCCTGTTGGCAGCTTATTGCATTTTATCGCAACCAGTGGCGATTGCTCTCGGACTGCAAGGGAAGCTCGGCTTCCCATAAAATGTTAAAGAATAAGTGATCAAATATATGAATGTAAATTTCATTGTGTGTACATATCATTGACTAAATATGCGCTACAACGTGCTCAACTTTTGTTCCGAATCAGCTTCTTCTTACTGGATACGACGCGACTCCCTTCTCATTCATTCTCGCAGCTTCGCTGTGCTTTAAAATGTGGACGCTGAGCGTCCGCAGAGCGTCTACTGCCCGGACGCCGAGCATCTCGAGAGTTCAGGGTAGGTTGTCCTAATGCGTTGAACGGAGACGAGTCATTGGATACAAGCTGGTTTTTGTCCCGCCCACGGACGCTCAGCGTCTCTGGGACTGGATGGCAGTGGGAGGGTACTGGACCCCAGGCTTTTCTGCATCAGATTGGATGATCTGTCTGAGCCTGTGTGCCAGTTTGATTGACATCGAAATGAGCCAATCACCGACCTTTTAGTGTAGGCATCCGTGTGAGCAGTTTTTCAATTCGCATTCTGTTCTAAGTTGAACTGGAGATGACTTCTAATCATCGTAGCGACACTCTTTCTTGTAAACAACTAGGAACAAATTAATCTTTTATTTCTGGTGGGTTTTATTGTAGTTCCTGTAGTTATAGGACACTAATTAAGTCCCTGGAAAAGACGCCTTGTTGGTATGACAGGGTCACAGATCATTTTCTTGAAAAGGAACGGAGAATAGAATTCACGTATAAATAAACGGACACATTTTATGATGTCGGCCTAAATTGAGCTTCCCCTCTTTGACAGACCAGCATCCGCCACTGATCGCAACATAACCGCAAACAGTTAGCACATTGTCCAGATTGACAAGGCTGACTTTTTTTTGATCTCTAAAATGGCAGGTGGCCAGCATAACCACAAGAACATGGCCGCCGCTGAGTTAGATAATACTAATCAGTTGGATTGTTTCCTCAACAGTTTTATTTAAACCTTGCTGTCTCTTCTTTGTCTACCAAGAACCCTTCCCAGTTCGACAGTCTCTGTACTTCACTAATCAAACACCAAGCCCACTTCCTGAACTGCCGTGAGAAGCACCCAGTCCTCTCCTCATCAAACACCAAGCCCACTTCATGAGCTGCCGTGAGGAGAAGCACCCAGTCCTCTCCTCTCCCTCTGAACTATACACTTCTCTCGTGCTCTCATTACCATATCATTTTTTTCTGTTGCTTGTGAAGTCATTGTTTCCTGGATTACTGATTTAGGGTTAGGACAGGTCCTAGTTTATGGAGTTGGGGAGCATCCTGTCTGATGTTGTGTCCAGTAATGTTGGACAGTTACCTCTGTCCGACATTCCCAGCACAATATATTTGGGTTTGCCAGGTTGGACCCGCATATTCCCCTACCGTCGCAGTCAACATAACACGAAGTGGGGATTAGTTGACTGCTTCTCCCCTCTTTTTATTTGAGTGTGCAAGACATTCGGCCTCATGTCCGATGAATCCACTGGATAGTCTCTCATTGAACTGTGGCGTGGGGCGTTGTGCCACCAATTGCACAAAAGGATTGTTCTTTATCTGTGGCGAGCACAGAAGTCCAATACCAGAACAATGCTCGGGTGCTATTGGGAGCGACGGGGTTGGGCAACTTTCCTCACAGGCACACCCTTCCAGCTCACCCTGTCATTGCCCAAGTGAGCATTAAAGTCCCCCAACAGAGGGAGGAAGTACTCCGTGAGAGTTCTTTCCACCACCCCCAAGTGCTCTGTGGTGCAACAGTCGAGACCAATTCCCACATTTGAAAGCAGAGGGACACTCCCTTTTTTTTCCACCAATGTACAGGCACTGAGCTGGGGGCAATAAGTATGCAGACACTAAGATATGAGTCCAACCTCACAAAAGGACTAGTCCCAGAACCCAAAACTGTGTTATGGGATGAACTTGGCGATATCTTGTTAGAACTTCTCTACCTCACACACAAGCTCAGGGTCCTTCTCTGTTAGAGATATGGGATTTCGTGTTCCTAGAGTCAGTTTTTCAAGGCGGGATCGGGACACCGCCCATCTCACACTGAACCCTTGGCCCCCTACACTGGGGAGGGGGGTGCAACAAGAAAGATTTCCCACGGTCCTTTTTTTTGTGGGGTCGGCCCGGCAACCAGGCACTTGCCAGATGAGCCCCACCTTGAGGCCTGGCTCTTTAGGGGTGGCCCGGAGACCAAACAAGGGAAAGCATTTGTCTAAGATCGAGTTCATCATAGAGGGTTTTTTTCAGCCATGCCTCATCTAGTCCCTCATCTGTTGTACCTGTTTGCCCCCGGTGACGCAGCCAGGGGCATAAAGCCCAGACAACATCGCCCCTAAGATCACTGGGCCACACAAACCCCTCTGCCACAAAAAGTGACTGCACAGGCAGGAGATGGCAACACTATTTATCACCCCCCCACCACCCCACCCCCAAAAAAAACAAAAAAAAAATGAAGTGAAGCCTGGTGCCGACATCATGCTTTGGGTGTTTTTCCTGAGCATTTGTCAGTTTTATTAACAGTTACAGGTAAGACAACTTTATATATCACATTTCATGCACAGTTGCCCAATGTGCTTCACATACCCAAAAGCTCAACATCTAAAAGCATGAACAAACAGAACAACCAATTCTTTTCCTAAAACAATATTTGCTGACAACATTCCAGCACATTGAAAAGCTATGAAATCAGGGATAGTGTTAACGCAAAACTTTCAGGCTTTTGTTAGAAAGCAACAGAGAAATGTCAGGAAAAGTCTAAGATTTTCTGTACTTTCTTTACGGTCTTAATTGGTTCCAACTAGAAATGTGTGCCAGGGGGAAAATAGATAGAAGAAGATGCAAAGCCAGGAAAAAATGTCACAGCGACACAACGGCCTAGCTCAAGTAACCCATCTACGTATGTGCCAAAGAGGCCCAATCCAACGATCCCTGATGGGTCACTTAACTAAAACTTGAGCTTTTGGCAAAAAAATGGTTTCTCCCCCACTTGAACCGAACAAATGGTTTGTTCATCTCACCCTCTGTTTGTGTATACACAAATCCTAAATGTCCGTTTGATCCCTAACAAGAAAATGGTCACAAATGAGTGCCCCCCCACCACCCTTACTTATACCTGCCCCCTTAAGTGCCATTAACTTTAGGGATCACTAGTGTGGTACAGAATTATGGAAAATCCTACATAAATATAACAAAATAAGTCACCTATAATGGATTGGGTGTTTGTTTCGTATTGGTTCAGATGATGCAAGCAGGAAACTTGTGGACTGCATGAGCGTACGAAATCAACAACCTTTATTTTGATTAGTAATCAGAGAGCCTATACCAGATTACCTCATCAATGTTGTCATCCTTGTTGAAGTCTTTAAAACTGGGGTCTTTCAGCAGCGGGGGTTTGTCGAACTGAACATCCACATACGATGTTCAAGGCACGAACATCGAGCAGGTCTCCTCTTACACATACTTGGGGATTTATATGGATTGCGGGCTTAACTGGCAGACACATGTATCATATGTCTGTTCGCGGATCCATCAACGCCTTCATTTTTTGCGACGTCTAAAGATATTTGGTGTTGGCAGAAGCATTCTGTTGATCACTGATTGAGCAACCATTGAGTCAGTCCTGCGCTTTGGAATAACCAGTTGGTTTGGGAACCTAACTGTTAAATCTAAGGCTCAGATAACCAGCTTGGTTAAGGGAAGGTAATCGGGCAGCCCCCACCCCCTGCTCCCCAGGACATATATGTGCAGTCTGTTATTCAACAGGCCAACAACATTTTAGACAATCCCTCCCATGTGTTACACTCCCAATTCGAGCTCCTAAACTCAGGAAGGAGGTACAGTATAGGACTCTTCTCTGCAAATTAAACAGATATAAAAACTCATTCATACCGCAGGCTATCATCTTAATCAATAAACAATTAGAGGGAGGCAGACAGGCAAGCGGGAGGACATGAGGGCAGTGGGGGGGGCGGGGGGGGGAGGGGTGCATACTGTAATGGAGTGTCCAATGTGTGAAGAGTTTATATCTTGTATGTCTTGTAGGGGGCGGGGGGGGGGGGGGGGGGGGGAGGGGTGCATACTGTAATGGAGTGTCCAATGTGTGAAGAGTTTATATCTTGTATGTCTTGTATGTAATTGTCCGACTTATGTTGTGTACTGTATGTGTACTGTCAGCGACGGGAATCGAACCGGGAACAAGGGGGAAAAAGGCCGCTCTATCCTTTCCTCCCTTCAAATTTGATTTATTCCCGAAGGTCGGCCCTCCCGGTAACGGGCTTCCAAGGGACGAGAGGCCTCGAGTGAGAGAGAGAGAAGAAAAAGGGGGAGCGGGCGGCCCCCGCCGCCGCTCTCCCTCTCCCTCGCCCGCTCGCACACACGCTTCCTCCCTTTTT
>NW_017805494.1:655521-675682 GCF_001891065.2 Hippocampus comes | reverse complement strand
CTGTATGCTGGTTCAGCCTCCCAATGATAGACAGTCTCTTCATGCAGCATTTTGCAGCGTGGTTATCATGTATATACATAGACATGTTGCTTGCCCATCTCTCTCGTAGGCGCTTAGGTTCTCAACCCATAACTTTCGTTACACATCATATGACATTACTTGGAGAGAAAGTAATAAGTCATAAGGTAATAGTCTTCACTCAAAGCAGTTTCAAAAGCATTGCATAAACATTTGATGAATATCTTTGTTCCTTTATAATGTCATCTTATAATGACTGGCTAAATAAAAAGGAAAACAAGAAGAAAAGGAGCGCTTCATTTTCTTAAACATTCTTTAAACTTAGTCGATTTCTTATCAGTTGTCAATTTCCGTACTTATTTTCTAAGGCTTTTCGTAAGGCATTGACTCTGGCATGTACTTTTAACCGATACTATTATTTATTTTAATTTACCCATGGTTCAGGATTTGTGGAGCTGGCTTCTCGTTGCATTAGGATCCCTCTGTTCCCCTCTAGTGGTCGAATTAGGAATTTGTCTCAGGACTTAAACCATCCAATTCCATTTTCTCAATTTTGTGCTTAATCTCCTGCCTGACGAGGCGCGTTACCTTGACAGTACGTTTATGTTCAATGTATGTAGCAGCACAGAGGCCTATCCTCCGAGATAAGTTTCTCCTACGGAAGACCAAATAAAAGTCAAATTCAAATTCAATTCTAATACGATGGTGGTCTGTACGTCTAATGACGGGGCCCTAATGCAAGGAAAACAACAGGATCCACAAAATACAAACATATCTAGCACTACTCCTATGAAAATGAATGAGAGAAAATGATTTCTCATGGGACGGCACGGTGGTCAACTCGTTAGCACGTCTGCATCACAGTGCAAAGTGTGTAGGTTCAATTCCAGCCCCGGTCTTCCTGTGTGGAGTTTGCATGTTGTCCCCGTGGCTGCATGGGTTTTCTCTGGGTATTCCGGGTTCCTAGATTACGGATGGATGGATGGATTTCTTATGGTAATAATTAAGATTAATTATTCCTTTCCAATTATGAAATCATTTCACAGACAAACCATTTCATATATGAAAAATTTCACACCTGCACCGCTCCCATTTTGGAGGTCAGCTACATAAAAACAAAAAAACAACAAAAAAAAAATCCTGAAAATAACCCAAATATTCATTTTAATCATTTATTGAACAGTTTGTTTGTTCCTTTATCCTCATGGGCAATTACTATTTCATGCTAAATCAATTTTTGCTGACTGCAGGACTCTACACTGACTTTTACACTGAAAGCACTGGAGCAACCAACTTTTTCAGTTGGTCGCACCAACATAGGATTTGGTCACACCCATTTTACAACATGGACAACATGACCATATTTGATGATGTATAGTCATCCCAACTGGCATACTGTAGTTTTGTATGATGTAAAGATAAGACAAGTACAAATTATCCTTGTTGAAAATAATTTGCTTGTCCCTGTAATCAGTAACAGATATCAGCTATTGGAAACCCCAATTGTAACCTGCCTGACCATCCACATACTGAATAGACAAACAAGCATTCACATGCATAGTCACGTCTTTGGACAATATATAATAGGGGTGCCCAAGCCCAGTCCTTGAAGGACCCTACCCAGCATGTTTTAGATGTCTCCTTCCTCCAATTTGCTTGATTCGATCATCCGAAAGCTTTGAGAAGTCTGATGATGATCCTGATCTAATAAATTAGGTGTGTTGGAGGAAGGAGACATCTAAAACATGCTGGATAGGAGCCCTCAAAGACTGAGTTTGAACACCCCTGACATTGAGTCTTGAATAAACAAGAATGTGGGAGGAAACTGGAGCACCCAGAGGAAAGTCACACAGGCATGTGGAGAACATGCAAAGTCCACACAGGAAGGCCGTAGCCCAGATTTGAACCCACAACCTCAAAACAGGCAGTTGTACTAACAAGTTGTACATCAGATGCGTGTGAATGCTTCTCTGCATTGTATTATCTGATGGGCCACTCACTGGTTACAGCAATCTCAACAGAGAGTGTTGTTTGTTTCACCCTTAAAACAGTTATTGTTTTGCAGGGACACCTCTGTCACAATGTTAAGTCATTCTCCCAGCAGCAGCTATGACACATCAGTCGAGGCCCGCATTCAAAAAGAAGAAGAAGAGATACTAATGGCTAATCGCCGATGTATGGACATGGAAAGCAGGTATGTTCGAAATGTCTGTATTTTTCTCGATAACTATCAGTGATTCAGAATGTAGACTATTACTCGCTGTAAAAAAATGTAGACTTTTCTTCAAGCCTTTAAATTGACATTACTTTTTATTGTCCCTTCACAGCGATTAAAGAAATTACAAACATTATTGGTCAGAGAAAATTGGTCAGAGTAATCTTTTGACACAATCAGTCATGATGTAATCATAATCAAGCTAAAAAATCATGGCATTTGAGGCATTGTGTTTCACTGGATTTAACACAATTTACTGACAACCATGTCTCAAATTGGGTGATATGTTTTCATCATGTTTGAATATTTTTGACAGTGTCCCCCATGGGTCAGTGTTGGGCCCTAAATTTTTTTTTGCCCAGTTTACCGTACTGGGATTAATCCTGGGTCTAGATTAACACATATTTTATTCCAGGATTTATTGATAAAACTTTCAGAAATATTGATTCAGACTAGTTCTACTCTTCAGTTAAATAATCTCCTGTCTTGATGAAAGACTAGAGGTCTAAATTAAGACTGAAATCAAGACTGGCCAGGGGTAAGTTTAACTTCCAAATAAAGGCTAAATCTTTCACTCTGCATTATGAAAATGGATTACCTTGACTACATCAATGATGCTACCAGTGTCACATGACAAGTTAAATTTGTACCCAATAGCAGACATAACACACAAGTTGAAAATCTACTGAAATACAACGCAACTACAAAGGGGGCATGCAGAAGACAGCTGATGCGATGACTGGGTGAAAGTTTGACGTACTGACCGCACGTGTTAAGACTCTTCCACATGATGGTAACAGAGAAAGGGTCTACACAGTGGTTCTTAACCTGGGTTTGAGCGAACCCTAGGGGTTCGGTGAATCGGTCTCAGGGGTTTGACGGAGCCTCTACCATGGAGGTTAAGGCACACCTGACTCAACATGTCAATTAGTTACGACACGCCAGCTTGGACATCACTGGATGGTTCATTTTGTGCACTATTTAAAAAAAAAAAGTATACTTATGTCTTGAAATTTTATTTAGTTTTTTTCAGTTTTTAATAAATTTCACGTCTTGAATTTGTACAAAAAAATATATACAGTATATATTTTTCTCTAATGAAGGTTTCGGTGAATGTGCATATGAACTGGTTGGGTTCGGTACCTCTAACAAGGTTAAGAACCACTGGTCTAACATAGGTGTGGGAGTTGGCGAGGATTAAAAAAATGGTGGGTAACACTGATTGGGTAACACAAGGGATCGGGTAAACGAGCATAGGTGGGCACAAAAACATGCTCACCTTGCATGTTGCACCATCACAGCACATACACAATGAATGGGTTTGTGAATGATGCATTGCGCTCTGCTAAATGCAAAGTGAAAAGGCTTAACTTTCCCCTCAATGTTTCTCAGTATCAATCCTGCAATTGGCAGGTAATCCTTCCAGGGTGTATTTCTTTTTACACTGTTCTAATTCAGTATAACCTGTTGTTTCTGACTAAGGATAAAGAATCTCCATGCCCAGATCATAGAGAAGGATGCGATGATCAAGGTACTCCACCAGCGCTCCAAGAAGGAGCCAATCAAGTCAGATGTGCCATCTACAATGAGGCCCTCCAAGTCTCTGATGTCTATCTCTAATACTGGTCCTGGAAGTTCAGGAGTGCTCTCTCATAGCATTGGACTCAGTAGCTCAGCCATCATTGAAGAACGCAAAGATAACAGCTGGAAAGGGAGCCTAGGTAAGAGTTGATAAAGTGTTCTTCACTACGTGTATACTTTACAAACAGTGGGCTTGAAGTGTAATGGTGGTGAGGGTTTGCCATGCGCCATGGTCAAAATTTCCCATATTTGCCACTCCACAGCAAAGGACCAATTCGTCCGTCAAAATTCCTCCAGCAAGACACGTAACAAAAGTCATGGCGACAAAGTACAAATGTCCGTTTGCAAATAATCCCACTAGCTTCTTCGCGGAGAAATCTCGCATGTGATTTGTTGCAGTATTCAATCCGATGATGCATGAATTACATATGCCGGCGACATTCTTGCGAGGGCTAGCAAGCTAGCCCCTTTAGTGGGACCCTGAATAGACGAAATATTTGATTGGTTTCTGCACTAAAAACCAACGTCATTGCTCCCGAGTCTAGTTCTATTGGATTTAACTGCAGCATTTGATACAGTGGATCACAGTATTCTGCTGACTCGTTTGCAGCACTTGGTGGGCATTGGCAGTAGCGCTCTTGAGTGGTTTAGGTCCTATTTAGCTGACAGAACCTTTTGTGTCAGCCTTGGCTGCTCTGAGTCACGCACTGCTCCCCTGTCATGTGGTGTTCCACAGGGCTCAATTCTGGGGCCTCTGCTGTTCTCGCTGTATCTGCTCCCATTGGGGTCCATCTTAAGGAAACATGGTGTTTCCTTCCACTGCTATGCAGATGACTGCCAGATCTATGTCCCACTGAGCAAAAAAGACCCCTTCTCATTAAGGCCACTTGTTTCCTGCCTGGAAGAAATCAAAACCTGGATGGCACAAAATTTCTTGACTTTCAATGAAAAGAAGACAGAGGTGATACTGTTTGGTCCCAGTGGCCCTTGCACATCCCATCCTGTTGACTTGGGCCTCCTGTCTCCTTATCTTAAGTCAACAGTCTCAAACTTGGGCCTTAAACTGGACAGTGATTTCAAACTTGACCGGCAAATTGGTGCCGTTGTTAAATCCAGCTTCTTTCATCTTAGACAGCTGGCCAAAATAAAACCTTCCCTCTCTCATGAACACTTTGAGACAGTAATTTATGCCTTTGTCACATCCCGGCTTGATTACTGCAATGCCCTTTACTTTGGAGTCAGCCAGTCTTCCATTAAGCGTCTCCAGCTGGTCCAGAATGCCGCTGCTCGCCTCTTGACCGGTACTCGTAAGAGGGAGCACATAACTCCTACTCTGGCATCCCTTCACTGGCTCCCCATACATTTTAGAGTTATTTTCAAGATCCTCTTATTTGTTTTCAAATCTCTAAATAACCTTGTGCCACCTTACTTCTCTGAGCTCATCCGCCCCTACACACCTGCCCGGCGCCTCAGGTCTGCGGACCAGACATTATTAGAAGTACCAAGAACTAAACTGAGGCTCAGAGGGGATCGAGCCTTTTCTGTTGCTGGTCCCTCTCTCTGGAATGTCCTCCCACTGAACATTCGGCAAGCCTCCTCGCTGCCCATCTTCAAAACCCGCCTCAAAACTCACTTGTATTCTTTGGCATTTGACTCACCATTACTTAGATTGTTCTTGGTTTTGCTGATCGGTGCTTTCTACTGTTTTTATTTCCGATTTGCTTTACTATTTGTTGTATATGTTAATTTGCTCCATGTACAGCACTTTGTATGCAGCGATGGATGTTTGAAAGTGCTCTATAAATACAGTTGAGTTGAGTTGAGTCATGCAACTTTGAGTTTCCCCTACCTGTGTCCAAAAATAAAACTTACTGACTGTGACATGGCGCAATAACCATTTAATCAAGAGATGAGTCATCATATCAAGTCTGACTGTTTGTGTAAATCCCCCTGGCTTCGACACTTCGAAGAGAACAGAAGGTTTTTTGGTAGTGTGAAAAAGGATACTCAAATGGTTTCACAGAGGGGAAGTTGGCCAGGGTCGCTTAGTGACGATTTTCCAAAACACAAAAATACTGAAGAGCACAGGTACGTTTGTTTTCGACCCATCTCCAATTTTATTTCATGTGTTTTTACACATTTTTCCATACAAATTCCGATCCTGATATATATAAAGTAATTCCACAATGCACACTGACTAACATCTTTGTGATCATAGATTCTGTATGCAGTATGTATGCAGTAATCATGAATGTCATTATTATTGTAAACTGTAAATTAATCATAAAAATTCTATGTGCCAAATATAGTTTATAACTTCCTGTACACAAACATACTGCACGAAGTATGCCCTCAATAATAGCAACATAATTAAAAAATATATAACTCATATAACAAAGGCAGTGGTTCTCAAACCTTTTACAGCTAGTACCACCTAAAAATGTCGTTTTACAAATGCCAATTGAGTGGCCTTCATCAAAAATACAGTAACATAGTGGGCCTAAGTGTTCATTAAAAATTGATGGTTTTATTCCTAGAATATACCTTTATTTATTATTTTAAGCCATTTCAACATTGTTTAGTTGAAACATTAATACTGTAATGGAAATGATTACATTTAAATGTGTTGAAAAAATGTTGAGTAAAAATCATACTGCAAAAAACAAACCTTGAAAGACATTACATTATTTTTTTTCTAAATACATCATTTTCAGAACACATGTTGAAAACATACAAAGACTGAGATGAATTTAGTCCTGAAATGCGGACACATGTAAAACCAATTTTCATTATCCCCGGTGTCCAGATTTTTTTTTTATGAGAAGCTGAAGTGCAGGCAAGCTGACAACCAAGGAACAGCTTCTTTGTACTACTACAACATGCACTTCATGCCATCAAGCCACTAACTCAGGAAAAAAACATCTTCCCTAAAGTTTTGTGTTAATCGGGCAAAAATGGCCTTGCCGTGTGTACAAATGTGGGGCGCATATAACAAAAGAGCGGCAAAACAAGTTTAAGTGTCGCCAGGAGATTTTTATTCTGTTTAGGCTTCATGACCCAGTGCCAAGCCTGGTGGTGATCGTCACTAGTCTTACAAAAAAATCAAGGTAAATTGTTTTTCTCCTCCAGGGGTTCTGCTCAGTCCAGAATTTCGCCCAGACTCTCTCAGGACAGAATCTATGACATCATCTCCCTCCCCGGTATTTCCTTCGACACAAATGACAGCAGTTCACTCGAAGACAGGCAGTAGGGATAGCTGCACACAGACTGACAAGAATCAGAGTCAGGACACCAGTAAGCCTGGCACCCCAGCCCTTCAGAGTATGATGATGCCAAACCGATTGTCCAGCACCAGCCCCCTCTACATCACTGAGCGTGCAAATGGTAAGACGACAAACTGAGCATTATGTTCATTTTTCTAATATTTATTCATAAACAACTATGTTTTTGAATGCTCTGCATCGACACACACCTGATACACTGCCAGGTTTTAGTGATGTAAAAAATATAAAACCAAGATTATTTATTTTTCCACCAATGTGAGCTATAACACACTTTTGTAGAATGTATCACAAAACGCAGCAATTTTCAGAAATGTGATAATGCACCATGATGCACCAAAATGATGATTCAACTGACTTTTGTTTTAATTGATATTGTTTAATTTTGTTTGGCAAGACATTTCATTGTTTGTTCAATTTTTGTAATGTTGCAACATTCATTTGTATCAATGTATCAATTTATATTTTCTACTGTCGTGCGCCATAGAAAACAAATTTTCAAAGGAAATAATGAGTCCATGTTTTCTTACAAGTCCATCTTAGTTTACTCACTTATGTTGAGATCTGTATGAAGATTGTTCTTCAAGTTATGTTGAAGCCTCACAATTTGATACAAAATGATTTATCGCTTTTTTTTGAATGATCCAATTCAATATGATAAAGGCAATTTGAATTTTATATTTTGAAACACAAACTTATTCTAATTAAAAGGTAACTCCAAATAAACAACATATTTTTCATTGAATTTTATTTTTAAACCAGCTCAGCTTTACTAATTCCCAATGTTAAAAGAAAAAAAGCAGATATCTGAAGAATAGTCAACGTTGTCATGTGGAACAACAAAATTGATATGATTAAACTGTTCTGTACAGTGGTACCTCTACTTACGAACGTCTCTTCATACGAAATTTTCAAGTGACGAAATGTCTCAACAGTATGTATTGCCCTCTTGTTACGAAAGAAATTTCAAGATATGAAAGGTAAAAATACAGTACTTGCAGCTGTGAGTTTCCTGAACGCAACATACTTATAGCTGCTCTGCCATTGGCTATTACGTAGCATCTTCTTGGCATGCCATTGGCTAAGAGGGACCTCTACCATATGTGTCTATGTGTGTAGATAGATAAACAGAAAGATATGTGTCTATGCAGCATCCTCGTCATTCGCCCCTTGGACCATGAGGTGTTCCGATAGTTTTATGTCAATGTGAATCACCCAGAAAAAGTGTTCACCAGTTGGGCGATCGCTCACTATGCTGATGTTTGCCTTGGACATTTTCGAAGGATTGCGAAAAGCCGACAAAAGCAAACGCCCTTGGATCAGTTCTTTACAAAACGGCAGGCAAAAACCACTTCTGAGAGAGAACATAAACTAAAAAGGGCAAAAAATGAGGAGGACACAGTTAAAAGTTACATGACCATTATTTTTATTCTTCACTTTATTTCTTTGTTTTTTACATTATGCACAACTCTCATTTATTGTGCAATAATCTAATTGTAACATGTATGTACATATTTTGATGCCTTTTTATGCTGGAAAAAAAAGTCTCCATGTGAGTAACCTGGCTCAGCGCAGGTGCTGGTGAATTTTGTAAACTAGACCACTTTGCTTTTGAAATAAGGCATCTTAAGTCACCTGACCATTTTACCACAAATGATTTTCAATGTTTCGCACCAACTAAAAAGTGTTAGTTTGAGAAATCTCTCCTTTTTTCCTGAGCTACTGTGTGTCGTGTCATGAAACGACTCATTCGGGATTATTATCGAACAAGCGAATCCTCTCAACGCTTGCTGAAATTCATGTAACATGTAGCTCACCATTTCAACTGTTTCCTCTCGTAGTCTTTTCATTTTAGGGCCTTTCACACCTGCAAAACTTGTGAATATGTCTTATTCCTTATAAACACAAAGCCATGCTAAATGCTACCTGCTCAAGTGAAGTTGCTCAAAGGCTTTTAAAACCTTATTGTATTTCATGCTTTTCAACACAAGAAATGCTCAGTTTTAGGTTAAATTTATATTCGTTTCAAATTTCCCCACTGAAAATGTTTCGCGAATATAAAGTATACGGTATTTTGCTACTATGTGGATTTCAGAAAAAAAAATATTTTGATTTTCAAAAAAGGAAACCAATTGATTTTGGTTGTCAGATGTATTTCGATAAAGTAAAAATATTTACCCGAATACACGATTATTCTACAGAACTTTCAGTAGGACACTCGAACACTGAAATATTCCAAAGCTGCCTAGTTATATTCAGACAATGGATGGATGGATGTACACGCAAGGGTCTGATGCTGCAGGTACTTAAAACAGGTTACTGAGCCCCCGCTGATGGGCTAACCTGGTGTGTGGATATCAAACAAAAGTAAAACAACTAAAACAACCGAGTCCAGATTTGCAGCAGGTACAGTTTAAACTCAAAAGCAGTATACAGTACTTGATAAGGAAAGTTGTACATGTCTCTTGAGTATGCTTGCGTGTTCTGAACAGTGAGTCTCCTGCTGTGGAGAAAACACTTGCTTTGTTTGAGAAAAAAAACATACCGGTACATGTTGTTATTATGTAATGTTAGCTGGCAGCTGCAAATTCAAATTGAATCATATAATCTTGATCTATTTTATTTTGCTAATGTTCTTGTTCTTATTTATGTCCTGTATAGATGGACCTGTGTTTCAGAGCAGCACCCTGGAGCGAAGGGTCCCTATCCAGTCCCAGACCCACCCACAGCAACATCCCTCAGCCAGAGCCACCCACCAAGAAGTGGACAAGGACATGATGGAGATTCTCATCTGACCCCATTAGCTCTTCCAAATGAGTGAATGGGCGACAATGAGGAGGTGGTCCCGGGCATCCACAGTGACACCCTCCCCAAACCCCCAGTCTACATAAATGTATTAGGTGCACGTTAAGCGCCGGATCAATTATAGAATAATGCGCATGCTGAAGCGGCACATTCTTTGAGAAAAGGTCTGCCCCTCCCTGAATATGAAAATATTTATTTTGAGCTATGCATAACGGATGCCAGCTTGGAAAGGTTCACTTTGCATACTTTCTAATGTGGTTATAAAGCAAACTGGCAGGCCAAATTTTTACCTCGGTGGTTTGTGCTCTGTGCTCCAACAGCGCGGTTTGGTCACCGCAAGAGAAAAACGGCAACAGTTACACATGTCCGTCGCCGGGAGTGAAATGGAATCGAAATGAAAATCTGCTATGTTCGTTCGAAAAGAAATGTTTACACACACTGCCCACACGCGCCACCACTCATTGACCAAAAAAATAAATAAAATCGGGGGTATCAAAAGCGGTCGTTGGCATCTTCTGTGCTTGGCACGCCCCTGAACTCGATACAAATATAATGTACATATTTTCTTTGTGAAGCACGTATCACAGCTTTTACACATTTCACTAATTCCTTTTATTCTTGTTTATTGGAAAATGCCTCTTTCTGTCCCAATAATAATGTTTCAATCAAACTATTGTTTCAGAACATCATGGAGTAAACAGTTCAAACTCATATGTCCACATCAACAGCAAACATTGTCCACTGTCACATTTTAAAATCACCTTTGCTTTTGGGCTGCGCTTTGTAGACTGATTTGTCAGTAGCCAAGCAGCAAACAAAACAAACAGGTCAAATGTTTAATTAATATTCTGAATCATCAGACTACTACACATAATAGCGAAAACAACATTAAATAACACATATGTTAGTGCCGGGGTGACCAAACTTTTTTGACCGAAGAGCTACTTTTTGATCAACCAACCTCCCGCGATCAACCCGCTACCGCACACGCGCACATACGCATGCACGCACTTACACACGCATGCCATGAGGAGCAATAGCCTGACGCTGAGTCATGCGACACACTTAGGCAGCTTGTTAACAATCGGAGCTCACGCGTACCGTTTTAAAATGCTTCTCTCGGCCCTCCAGATTCCCAGTCTTTGCCCGTCCCCTCGGTGAATTGTACAAAACAAACTGAGTGAGAATAATGATAACGATAAAAGATATAGCACAACAACTCTGATCACAAGCTGCAACTGCAGACTGCTCAGCGCTAACAATTTCCGATGACGCAGTCCTACGCCACCGTAGGTTAAAGATGACCCGCTTTATTTTAGTTTCTTTTTTAAATACGGTAGTTTTTGTGAAAGTGAGACTGATAGAATGATTAGGGTGCAGTGTGCATTAACACAAAAAATATACAGTATTACCGTATTGGCCGAATATAAGACGGACCTGATTATAAGACGATCCCCTCTTTTTCAAGACTCGTTTGAAAAAAGGGTTTTTGAACACCAAATTAATTTTTATACAGAAAATAATTACAGTACATCTGAAACAAATGATTATAACAATATATTTGAGAGAAAAGGCATGTTACAGTGATACCTCAGCTCACGAACATAATTGGTTCCCAGAAAGTGTGTGTAAGGCGAAAAGTTCGTCTTCCGAACATTTATTTCCCATAAGAAACCATTAAAATGAGAATAATCCGTTCCTGTTCCACATAAAACATAATTTTATACTAAATAAGCCTTAAAACTATACAAAAATATACCTTATTTTATGTATAATAAATGTGCTACTGTATTGTAATTAAGGAAATAAACTGTAGTGTATAATGAAGTCGTTTTATTTACCTTTGTGATGGTAGTTGATGGCTTGATGGAATGGAGTGGGAGGAGGAGGGAGGGAGGGAGTTACCGTTTGGAAGGAGAGTCACCTTCCATAAGGACTGTAGGTAACTCAACCTCCGGTGTGGCTTCTCTTCTTTGCTTCGTAGAAGGAGACTTTATCCTTTCCATCTTAAGGATGGTAGTAAATGTCGACTTAGCATACTGGTACTGGGACACTAAGTCACACAAACGCACACCTCGTTCGTGTTTTTCAATGATCTCCTTCTTCTGCTCGATCGTAATTTTCTTTAATGTCTTCTTAGGCTTAACACTAGCCTGTGGTGGGGTCTTTTTCGGTCCCATAATAGCAAATTACACTCAATATGGTCCAAAATGTCAATCAAACACAAACCACGTCCGCACTCAAAGAAAGGGGGGGTGACGAACTGGGACGCCGTGAGCGTGCGTCAGCTTCTCGTGGCCGCCACCGTGGCACTGTTTGACCGCGTGGTTTGGTTCGTCCGCCGAAAACTAGTTCGTCAGCAGAGACTATATGCTCGCGAATTTAATGTTCTTGAGGCGAAAAGTTCGTGAGCTTAAGCGTTCGTCAGCGGAGGTATCACTGTATTTTGCCTCATTCAAATCTTAATGTCTGAACATTTAAATATGTAAACTAAAGTGCAATCACATTCGTAAATGAATGGCTTCTGGTTTTTGAAATGTAAATTACATCATAACTTCTCCTCAGCTGCCGGTTAACCTGGCCGATCTTCGACCCACTTTTCTCCAGATTGTCGCTACGTTTCTCCATTTTCTGTTATCTCTTCCTTTATTTTCTTCTCTTTTCTTTCTTACCGCAATTTTTTTATTTTTCTTCTTCGTGCTACCGCTACTTTTATTTTTATTCTTCGTGACAGGGGTTCACTTTGGCCTGGGGAGTTAAGTTCAACATTCGCTTCAATGATATCTGGTGCCACCTAGCGTCGTGAATGGGTATAATGTCTAGACCCCGAATATAAGACGACCCCCACATTTTTCAGTCTTATTTCAATGCAAAAAACACCGTCTTATATTCGGGCCAATACGGTACTAACATGCACTGAGACACAAATGTTTGGGGGGGTTTTCCCTCTATACCCCTCGGATCGACTTGGGACCAGTCCTTGATCTACTGGTTGATCGCGATCGATGTAATGGGCACCCCTGTTTTAGTGTTTGCAACATCAACTGATCAGCTGGTGCAATCCATCTATCCATCCATCCATCCACCCATTTATCCCAGGGTTCGGCAACCCGCAGCTGCGGAGTCGCATGCGGCTCTTTCATCCTGATTTTGCGGCTCTGCGCGGCTTGGGAAAATAAAGTGTCCTACTGAAGTGTATGTTATTTGTTTCAAAAACATGGATCACTTCTGTTATGTTCTGTGACTGTACACTAAGTGGCAGTGTTGTAGAAAAATACTGTCGACAGGAAAAAGGAAGGAGAGGAGTTCTGTCATGGCGACTGACTATAGTGAGTTGTATGAACTAGTGTTGTGCTGTTAATAGCCTGTTCAAATAATGCAGTGTTGGGCTACACTCTGGCCTTGTTATTTAGCCTCCCGAAAGCACAACTTCTTTCTTCAGACCTTGTGCAATTTCGGTGATAAGCATTGCTCTTCTTCAGAGACCTTTGTGAGCACTTGATGTCTAAGCAGGCAGATTTGACAGGCGGCATGCACGGAAAGCCCACCGACACCAAAACTGCACAGTATCTGAAAAAAGTGTTTTATTTGTTTATTTGTTGTTGTTGTGTTTGCTTAATTGTAGTTGTTCAATTGTAAGAGTTTTGTGATCTCGAAATCTTAAAATAAAATCATTTATATATTGTATTATTTTGTTGTCACCCAAAATATGCTTCTCACTGCCTTATTGGTACAAGCATATGCCATTCAAAGTGGTATATTTAAAAATAATGTGAAAACACGGTGGAAAATCAATGTATTCAAGCTTTGCGAGTGGCAACTTATGATGGATGCTGGTGGCTTCACTTATCCTGACGGCGAGTATTATGCAGCATTGCTAGTCCACTCATATAAAAATCCATGGCTGCCATGCATATATTGTAGTCCATTATGGCCCAAAACAATCAGCCTTGTTTTAACAGACCATAACATCTTCTCATGTGTTTTGTTCATGTCCTATTAAACCAACTCCCTATGATGCCTTGTCCTTTGTTGTCATATAGTTACTGCCCATATAATTGTCTTGGATGCAATATGGCAACCACGTTTCCCTTAGAATACCAAATGTTCCGAGTGATTTTAATTCACACTGCTATAAGTGCTCTGTGTAAAAATGAATTTGTATTCAGTGCCCACCTGTGGCACGCGCATCGGCTGTGGAATGTGTTTTTTCTTTCTTACTTTCACCTTTGCATCCAACCAGTTGACTTAATTTTTGAAAAGCATGACATATTGCCACTGCTGAATTGGCATTTGTTTTTCATGACATTGCTTTCATCACCTCGGCAAGATCTTTGTAATCACATGCCACCTCACATATAATCAGTTCACTATCCATGTCAGTAGCTGCCACAGTTCACAGTAAAGAGCAAGCAACCATCTCAGAGATATGCCTATACATTCATAAGGTGCTTTGGATTGATCATGAATGGTTGAATAGAAGTGTTAAAGGTGACACTTTAATACGAACCTTGTGCTGAACTTAACCAGGTAGATGTGGGGTTTTGTACGTATACATGAACATTTTATATAAATCCTTTCAACATGTTTATAATTGGGACCCCATATGTATTCCAGTTTCTTTGGCAACATTAGTCATGCTGATCAACCAATTGTAAATTCTGCTCTATAGTGTTATGGATAGGTAGTTTGCTGTGTTGGACCAAATCTATTTTCTTACCTTTTAGTAGTTTTTTTGGCACTGGTTGTATTTTTGACCCCCGGTTATTTTGCAACAACTGCAAAGAGATCATGTATTTTAACCTGCACTCATGTTTTATTGTTTATACTTTTCTGATTTTGAATCATTTTAAATAAAGTTTCTACATCAAGCATGGCTTGTAAATTTGTGTCAAAAGATAATACGATGAGTCTTTCGGTTTCATTTTCAGCAACATTGAATTTGTTAGGGAGGGGCCAGCCAGGCAGCCTTCTCAGGCAGGGCGCTCTGCACCTCACACCTGAGGCTAGCCAGGTCATCACGCACCTGTAACTCATCAGCTCATTTGGGCTGGTATAAGTTGGCTCCCAAAGCAGTCCTCAGTGCAACTTTGTGCTGTACCTGACTGCAGTAAGCTCTATTGGCATCTCCTGAAGCTTTTGTTTCCTGTACAGTGTACACTCTTCCATGTGGATTCCTCGTGCTTCTCCCTGAGCTTTTAAGTCCCAGTTTTTCCTGAGTTGACTTTGCAGAGGCTGTAATAAACGACAAGTTGTAGCAAACATCATTTCTGTCGATTGTCATGCAATTGGGGTCACATACAAACCTTAACTGGTAAGTTCCTTCTTTTTTTTTTTTTTTGTTTTTAAACTTTATGTCGTATAAAGCATTGGTTTTGTCAGAGATATGCCTCGAAGAAGTTGAACAAACAGACTCAGGAAGAGATTGTCTTTGCTGCCGGCAGGGAGCTCAGTTATCGATGAAGTCACTCAGTGTTCGCTTCTCCAACTAAAACTCAACTCTGTGCTTTATTGGGAACATATGTAAATTTTAAGTAACATCAGACAAACATTCTCCCTCTTTTGCATGCCGCGCTTTTCGTCCGGCCCTCCGTTACGCCCCTCAGTAGACATTTTTAGACCAAGACAACTCCCTGTACAAACAATAGGTACTTTATTTCTCCACGAACTGAGACAATTGTAACTTTACTCAAGGACATTCTCGTCACAGTGGGGGCACATCCTGTATTATCAGTTAACAAGCGCCTTCAATTTGGCCTTGATTCTCTGTGCTCCATTGTGTGCAAGCTGCGAGAGCACACACACCTGAGGTGAACCAAGCATACAATAAAATTAAACTTTTAAACATCATAACTTTGTGTTTGTATCGTCTCCATCAGTCCCCCAACCTTTTTTGCCCCACAGACTGTTTAATGTCAGACAATATTTTCAGGGACCGGCCTTGAAGGTGTGACAAATACAACAAATTAATATAGCATGAAAACTGGTATTTTCGAAACAATAATGACAAACACAAATCATGACAGAAGGAATGTCCTATCTGGTCGCTGATGTAACATTTAAACGTGCCTTCAAAATAAGAAACAAAGTGTATGAAAAATACGATTTACCATCACCGCATATTATGCGGAGTGGGCTTGGTGCGTGGGAATCTCCCATTGAGATAAATCCATATTTTAATTAGGACTCCAGACATTGTCTATTAAATGGAGCCTTCTTTTTCTTAAAAGTCGTCAGCTTGTCTGCTGGCTGGGCCTTTTTTCCCTAAAAAGAAATTAGTTTGTTTTTTTTACTCATTTTGCTACCTCCCGGATTTCATTTTAGTGGTAACCTATCACGTGACCAAGGAGCGCGCCTTGACCTGCGTCAAGAGTGACATACTGTAGACGGATGTCACAGAATCTGGTAATTTTTCAAAATAAAACATCTTTCAGATTCCGAAATGAATAAAACTGAAGTAATGAAAGTTATTTATTCTTTCTGTGCGGCCTGGTACCAAATGACCCACGTACCGGTCTGCGGCCCAAGGCTTGGGGCCTGCTGGTATAAAGGATCTGTATATTATTCATTCATTCATTTTTCCAATCCGCTTAATCCTCACAAGGGTCGCGGGGGGTGCTGGAGCCTATCCCAGCTGTCATCTGGCAGTAGGCGGGGGACACCCTGAACCGGTTGCCAGCCAATCACAGGGCACAGAGACTAACAACCATTTGTGCTCACACTCACATCTCGGGACAATTTAGTGTTCAATCAGCCTGTTTTTGGAATGTGGGAGGAAACCGGAGTACCTGGAGAAAACCCGCGCAGGTCACCAGCTGTTGCGGGGGGGCAATTCTCTACACAGCAGTGGAACTAGGGAGGGTGGCGTTAATTTTAATACAGAAGTCCACCCACGCTGGCAAGTTCTCAATGCAATATGGGTGGTTGGGTGACCAGTGACGCGCTTACTTTTCCAAGGCAATTTTTGTCCTTACCCCAATTCACTCGAGTAGGTTGAAATGAACTTTTGGCCGCCTCGCGTTGGTGTCAAACGTATGTAGTACATCGCATGAATAAGCAGACGCAGCGAATAGAGTAGAAAACGCACACCCACACAGTGTGGGATGGGACCGAGAGGCATACAACACAGCCAGCTTTCTTAACCGGCTGGGTTGAACTGTTTAAGTGTCAACCAAGATGGCATTTAGCTCCCAACACATTCACAATCAGTCACCAGACTGACTGCCGATGTGTTAACTTTTTTGGGACGGAGAACGAGTGCTCCTTCTCTTGTCCGCTTGAAGCAAAATGAAGTCACTTACTCCAACATACAAGCACGGTGTCATGTCTGTCTTTTGTTTTCAGCCCCAGAAGGAGTGAAGGCGTTTTCCTCCAGCAGGAACACCTGTCCCATGTTTACCAATCAAGCCTGTCATGTATTTCAGGACTGCCAAGCTGCCTACTTTGTCAGACTCTTGACCTTGGTTGCTGTTGTATTCTAGACCTCTCTTTCATAGTCTCTCTCATTTTGTCATAGAACTTTAAGTATTTTTTTTTAATCGATCTTGATCTTTGGTTTCAAGTTATTGGACTTCTGGTATTTCATTTGTTATTCTCGGTTTTCTCTTGTACCTAGCCTTTGCAAACACTTTTTGTTATGCATTTTTTTTCTTGGCTCTTTGTGACCAGCAATTTCAATTTGTACTTTCTCCGTGTGCTTTTCTGTAATAAATACTTTGTCTGAGCCTGCGTTTCTGGAATCCAAAACATTTGGTTTGGAACCTGGCACATGGTGAACACGCACTAGACAAGCGGCACACCGCTTGTCTCGTGCGTGATATTTTGATATTTCACATTCGTTCTGAAATCTTGTTTTCGCGGATTACACACACACAGAAGACAGGCTGGGCGTTTTTCTGTCAGTCGTTAATGAAATGGCGTCCGTAGGTACTTGACTTGGTTCGCAACGATTACAGGGACGGGAAAAAATCCACTTCTGTCCTTGCTTAGTGCGTCTTTTAACTAATTTAATGCCAAAATGTAAAATGTTTGCCAAAACGTAAAAATATGTTTTTGGTGTATTTTGTGGAGGGAAAAAAAATCAAGTGCTTCACGCAACTCCTCAGTATCAAGGTGGTGGGAATGACTTCAGTATGATAAATCACCACTTGATGGCAGGAGTGGCTTTGATCAGATCTTGGTCCACACATGGTGTGAGTTCTGTAGCTGTATAAACATGGAACCTATCTCATTTAAATTTTCTGCCCAATTTAGTCTAAAGAAACCATAGCAGCACAGTTATTGACTGGTTGGCACATCTGCTCCACAGTGCAGAGGTCCAGGGTTTGATTCTGGGTTGGCCTACCTGTATGGAGTTTGAATGTACTCTGCGTACCTGCGTGGGTTTTCTTCAGGTACTCTGGTTTCTTCCTACCTTCCAAAAACATGCATGGTAGGTGAATGGAACACTCAATTGTTCTTAGGTGTGATTGGTTGTTTGTCTACAAACCCTAAATAGCTGAATACATCCAGCCATCCATTTTAAGATCCGCTTGATCCTCACACACCATACAGTCTGGTGTAGCTGACACTCAAAACAAATTCATGTAGACTTCACATCATATACAGTATGTTCTTGATCTGTCCAAAGTGTGGTGTGTTGCTGTAAAGTGCTTGAGCAAAAAATGAGACTTTAGGACTATATATGTGTTACCATTAATGTCAACCCATTTTACTGACACAGCATTGCTTTACTTCACTGAGGCCCAAAGACTGGTGCTAGTGTTCTCCAGTAACAATGGTGTTCAGAGATTTCTGAAAAGATGCATAATGATAAAAATAAATGCTTGATATTCGGTCATGTCCGAGTAAAAATTTCAGCAACTGAATACAATTGACTGTGTTTACCTGTGATATGTTAGACTTTTCTCTTGTATTTATACGGAACAATTTGGCATGTTTTGTCATATGTTGGGGAAAAATATATTGAGATAAATGTTAATAGATTATATGGAGTAAGTCATGTATTTTGTGGATCATGTAAAACCAGGTCAGCGACAGCCCACGTACAATAAACTAGTAAATACAAAGCACATCGACAAGCTCAATGGCACGACGATGCCAAGTGGAAATTGTATTTAGCATGCCGTCTACTTCATCAAATCAAAACTGGGAAATTTTGATGGGACTACATACTGGGAGCTGGGGCAAAATGAACGTGTTCCCCTCGGATATTTGTGCAAATGTGACTCACCACTCTAACGGCATGATGGTCGTATGAATTATAAACTCTTTACTCCTCTGTGCAACCGTCGATACCACACAGCAGCTACAAATCGGGACTGCGGCTGTGCAATCTGTTCTGTCAATAAGGGCTTCAATGAGAAAGTTAAAAAAAAAAAAAGAAGCACAAATCGAGTGCTGTACTGCCAGACCATATTTATCCATGGGTTATTTTACAAGAACACCTTTCTAAAGAACTTCGATTGCGGGGAAAACTAGAAATACTCTACAGTAAGCGCAATTCTTCTGTTAAACATAGCCTCCTTGAGGCTATGTTCTAATGAGCTGTCAATGCAGAGGTATTTCGTATATCATATTATTAAAACGATTTTATTGTTACATAGTGTGCTCCGGAGAAAAATTAACATAGTGTAATACTGTATCTGTTTTGCTCCAAACACCAAATCGGTCAGTTGCAAGCAATAGGCATTCCCAGCAGTACAATTTGCAGCATTTCACAGAGGCTGTGAGTTCGCGATCAGCTGGTCATGTTCCGTATTCGACAGCAGGTGGCAGGCACTCACTCTGCCACCTGCACACCTGTTGCGCATTTGTTTTTGATTGCACCTGCTATATCTAGGCGCTCCGGCTGTCAACTCATTGCCGGAGTATTGCTTGCCGTGCCACTGCTATTGCCCATGCTCGTATTTCGTATTCGCACTCTATTGCTATTCGCTACTATTTCGTCATCCCAGTGGGATTCTCTTTAACGCGTAGTTATTCGAAGTAAATTGTCTTATCTTTTCCTTGCCGTTTTTTGCAAGCACTTTCTTTTCCTCACGTTACCTTAATTCCTGGTTCTCGTTTTGACCAGCGTTTTGTGTTTTCCTCTGTTTTCCTTTGACGGTGTTTTTTCGTTTGTAATAAATATTATTTGTTAGACAAGACCTTGTTCAGTGCCTGCTATTTCGGGGATCCACCTATTCTTGTTCGCTCCGTTGCGTACGAAGCAGCTCTCTCCTTCTGCCTAGTACGCAACGTGACAGAGCCACGGGTAGCA
>NW_017805494.1:654026-655047 GCF_001891065.2 Hippocampus comes | reverse complement strand
ATGACGTAAAGAATACAGAGAATAATTTTGTTTACATATTATGAAAATATAATAACATAATTATAAATTATATAATAACATAAAATACATAAAAGTAAATTTACTTTTCTGAGAATGTTTAGGCCAGCAGAGAAGGCCTTGCTGGCCCTGAGGGTCCGCCACTGAGACTGTGCAAGGTTAAAATATCCAATGTCAAATTTTAATTTATAATTTGTTGTGTGTTAATCAAAGCTTACTTATGTTGTTTTCCTGTAAATAGTTAAAAACTTGTAAATATACACAATCAGAGATTGGAACTTTTTGTTGACCTCGTTTTGAGATGGGTCTTTGTATTTGTACTTTGTAATTTATTTTTTGTTGCACTCCATGTTGTACTCCATGTTGAGTATGTTCAGAAGAATATAAATAAAGCCAAAAATATTAAATATTTGATATACTGTATATTTTTTACATTAGTAATTCATTTCACACATAATTTTACATTATTTTTTGTAGTAAATTAATTTAAGCAACAAAAAAACTGAGGAGCCATTTGGGAGCTGAAAGAGCCGGCTCTTTTTAGTGAGCCGAGCCAAAAGAACCGGCTCTCTAAAAAGAGCCGGAATTCCCATCACTACTGCTCACAGTGTGCTGCTGTCTCTCTCTCGCGTATGAGGGCAGCTTTACGATGTTAAATGTCCAAACGTTGCAGCCATTGGACTGTGGATTCATTAGGTGCTGTGAGGTTCAAGTTGCCATCTGGTGGTCGATGAATGGGACAATAGTAGATGAGATGTTCTGCAGTTTGGGGTTCTGGTCCACAGTCGCAGAATGGTGATTCGACGAGTCCCCATCGGAACATGTTGTAGTTGAAACGGCCTACCCCAGTTCTTAGGCGGTTGAGTCGTACCCAGACTTTCCGGGGTAGCGTTGAGCCAGGTGGGGGTTCGGTGTTAGGTTGGACCGTGAACTGGTTGGGTCTTGCATTTTTATCCCAACTACTTCTCCACGCTTCCAGGATGTTAAAGTTGGAATCATGAAG
>NW_017805494.1:648068-650927 GCF_001891065.2 Hippocampus comes | reverse complement strand
GTCCATTCCACTTCACTGTCACTTTGCGATGAGTTGATCGGGTTCCAGGTGGCAGAGTTCTTCACAAAAGTGGCTATTCCATGTATGCTGCTGTTAGTGCAGGCAGCCAGGTTGTAACCAGAGATCTTGAGTTTGGAATGTCCAGTGAGTGGTTTTCCTGCAGGAGGATTGCTGTTGCATTGTGCTTTTCCATAAGGTGTTCTATGATTGCACATTGCTTTAGTGTAAGGCCTTCCACATTTAGCTGCATTATTGTCACTCCGGCCCATGCGACAGATGGATTTGCATGTCCTGATAAGGGCACGTGCTCTGGGCCGGTTCTTCTCACAGCTCTCCGGGGCCGAGGGTTTATACTTTGACCACCCCGGAGGGGGTTGCTGTCTCTGATTGTTGACATTCGCTCTACACATTTGTAGATTACCAGGGCTCACCACGTGGAGGTTGTCAACATGAACCCCAATTCGCTAATGAGTTGACTAAATGTCCCACAGAACTGAAATTGACATTTCTCCGCTCTTACATACATAAAATCTTGAATCTTCAGTCAAACGCTTCATGTACAATACAAACTATGAACATGTGATTGAAATAAAGCAACTTTGACTTCTCTCATTACAAATGTGTGGTTGTGTGTAATCCTCCCCTCCCTCTTCTACCACTGATCTTGACCTTTAACCGAAGGGGGCTGGGGGGGTGGGGGGGACAGGAGAAAAAAAAAGTCGGCTCCCGTCGTTCACTTCAAAGAGCCGGCTCTAAGTCCTATGAATGTGTGTTCATCCTTTTGTTTAATAAAAACGACAGATTACATCAGCGACTGCGTGCATCTTTCTTTCCGCATTGAAGGGCATTACAATATCAACATGATAATGTTAGGTCCACCGGATTTGATTTGGTATCTTCCAACGCGGAACCGCCAACATATTACTCTTCGTGCTCATTTCTGGGGATCAAATGTATTTAAAAAAAATATATATAAATATATATATATATATATTTTTTTTAATGTACACACACACACACATTCGCCATTTTAAAACATGAGATTCATGGGAATGTAGCAGAAACGTGGGAGGATATTCAGTGTCAGTCTCACAAACGAGACAAAAGAGGGTGAAGTCATTACCAATGTTAAGGAACGGGGAGAGGCGCGGTGTGAAGTTTCTGGACATTTAAAATTAGACACACTCATTTCCATAAACAGAGCAACAATTTGCATGTTGGAACACAAGTGTGAGTGAGTGATGTGTCGCGAATGACCTGAAAAGTGGCCACATATTCATATTCTTTCTGGATCATTGAAAAACAAATGCTAAAAATGCTGGAGAATGTAACACAAGAGAAAATAGCAACGAATAAGAGCTTGACAATAAACATTCCCGACTTTGGTACACGTTCAGGCATGTTGACGCCCACCCGTCTGAAGAGTTGCCAGCAGTCGACAGAAGTTTGGTAAAGCGCTTTCATTCAGCCACTCAGGCTAGACGAACATTTGCTCATTGAACATGTTTATGGACGACAGGTAACGATACATTTGGCCATAAGCCATAGCAGTTGTTTACAGAGTAGCTGTTGGATCGGTTAGCAATGGTTAGTAGTTGGCGCTAGCAGTTGTTTGTCATTATTTGCAATTGTTGTGAAAAGTTGTAATTGGCTGTAATTGGACACTGGTAGCTGTTGTAGCGTTTGTTAGCAGTAGCTAGATATGCGACAACTCAATTGTTTCCGAGGGCATTTTCGTGTATCACGTCGCGCAGGTCTGTGTTGCACTTTAATTAGCTCTGGCTTGTGAAAAATGTTGTTTTCCGTGTCTATTTTTAGATGATGCGCAATGGGTTGTCCTCTGTCAATTTGTTTTCAATTTGCTCATTTTGGTACAAGTGGTGTCTGTCACGCGCACGCCGGGATAGCGCATCTTTGTCCACCCAAAAAGTGTTGATCGCTAGCTAGACTATATCGGATTATCCCAACCAATAGCTGTTAGTTGCTACCAGTTATTGTAGAAGTCATTGTTGGCAGGGAGTAAGTTAGTAGTTATTTTCGTGAGCAGTTGCTATCGGGAATTGTTAGCAGTCGCGGTAATCCATTGGTGGTTGTTGTTGGTGGTAATTGCTAGTGCTAGTTGCAGTAGTTGTTAGCAGTTACTGTAGATATGGTTGTTTCAGTAGCAGTTAACGGTTGTTCAAAGCTGATCGCAGTTATTTTAGCCACGGTTGTAGCAGGTGTTGGTAATTCTTGTTCGCATTTATTTGGAATTGTTGTTCGTAAATGTTGGCAGTCATTGCTAGCAGAAGTTATCGTAGGAGTAGCTGCAGCAGCGGTTCTCACTTGTTTTGTTTCCATCTTTTTATGAAATTTTCGTGAAAAGCGCCATCACGTCAGCTCCGAAAGAATCACTTGGAGTGACACAATCTATTACGAATGATAATACCGGACAATCGAGGCTCTGACTATTCCTCATTGTTTTTTTTGTGCAGAGGAACAATGAAGCCAGATAAGATTAAAGAGTAACACGGGTGTAACCGAATAACTCGAAATACGAGGAAGCGCAGAACTTTTGCATGGATTAACCAGGAGGCCGCTATTTGCAGGGGTGAATTCCCCTGAGCCTTTCTTTAACATTGACTGACTAAAACGAGCCCGAGGCGAAAAGTACTCTTAGCTATTGACGACGTTGCTGCGTTATCTCTCGCTGTCTAAGAATAACCGTGACCTCCCGTCAGCCGAACCCGCCCAGAGGTTAACTCCAGGGGGTGCTGCAATGCCGCAAAAGGTCTCAGGGTGTGCATGTACACACTGTTGCCCAATAGACACACACACACACACACACACACACACACACACACACACACACACACACCC
>NW_017805494.1:646856-647034 GCF_001891065.2 Hippocampus comes | reverse complement strand
GAGACGATCCAACACATAACTGCAGGGTGTAAGATGCTGGCAGGGAAAGCCTACATGGAACGCCATCACCAAGTAGCTGGCATAGTCTACCGAAACATCTGTGCAGAGTATGGACTGGAAACCCCAAGGTCAAAATGGGAAACACCTCAGAAGGCGGTGGAGAATGACAGAGCAAAGA
>NW_017805494.1:586937-646842 GCF_001891065.2 Hippocampus comes | reverse complement strand
TGGGACTTCCAGATCCAGACTGACAAGATGGTAATGGCGAACCAACCAGATATCGTGATCATCGATAAAGGGCAGAGGAAAGCCGTTGTAGTGGATGTAGCGGTCCCAAGTGATGGAAACATCAGAAAGAAGGAACACGAGAAACTCGAGAAATACCAAGGGCTCAGAGAGGAGCTGGAGAGAGCCTGGAAGGTAAAGGTGACAGTCGTGCCTGTGGTGGTCGGAGCACTCGGGGCAGTGACCCCCCAAACTAGATGAGTGGTTGCAACAACTCCCGGGAACAACATCGGACATCTCAGTCCAGAAATGTGCAGTGCTGGGAACAGCAAGGATACTGCGCAGAACCCTCAAGCTTCCTGGCCTCTGGTAGAGGACCCGAGCCGAATGAGGGATGGACACCACCCGAGGGGTGAGACGAGGATTTATATATATATAAATAAAAAATTGAAACGAAATCTAATTATTTGTCTTCGTAGCAGTACAAACATCTTGACTGGCGAAACATATCCAGGAATAGACCATGTATCAGCCTCTGCATTCAAAGGTGACATTTAATTTTAACAAAGAGCTAACATTAGCACTTAAGATTCGTAAATTTGTACGTTTGCTAGCCTTAGTGTCACACTAAGGCGAGCAAATATATTGTTGCTACACAGTGTGTAGCAACAATTGAATTTAGGAATATTTTTTGCGGACTTTGTATCGGTCTGTCGTGGTCAAGAAGGAGTATGAGCAATGTCATTTGTTAAGAACAAAGATAGCGTGACGTCAGGCACGCTTAGACTATAAAAGGAGAGCTTCGGATACTCTTAGTAGAGCCGAGAATTAGGAGAGTCGAGAATCAGCAGAGTCCAGAGTCAGCGGAGTCAAAAGTCCAGAGTGGTATTGAAGCTCGCTCTACCTGGGGTGTTGGCTCTCCATCCTATTGACGCACGGTAAGAGCTAGGTACTATTCTAAGAGCTTGATACACTGATATTTGCTTGTTTGACATATTCTGTGGCGCTAATAAACGTGCAATTTGTTAGTAGCAGATTTGTCTCTTGTGCTATTGAATGATTGTGTGACATATTCTGTGGCGCTAATAAACGTGTAATTTGTTCGTAGCAGATTTGTCTCTTGTGTTTCATTTCTGAGTGCCTATCTCCAACGAACCTATTCTAAATTTGATACTGAGCCAGGGCGAGGTATCAGAAATGTTGTGTTTCATTTCTGAGTGCCTATCTCCAACGAACCTATTCTAAATTTGATACTGAGCCAGGGCGAGGTATCAGAAATGTTTTAAAACACGGAGAAGCCGGTAATTTTTCAAAATAAAACATCTTTCGTATTCCGAAATAAATAAAACGGAATTAAGGCAAGTTCTTTCTGTGCGGCCCGGTACCAAATGCCCGGCGGACCGGTACCGGTCCGCGGACCGGCGGTTGGGGACCCCTGGTCATGAGGAATGGGTCGTGACCGAAAAAACAAGATCCTGGATACAAGCGGCCGAAATGAGTTTTCTCCGCAGGGTGTCAGGGCTCTCCCTTAGATATAAGGTGAGAAGCTCGGTCATCTGGGAGGGGCTCAGAGTCGAGCCGCTTCTCCTCCACATCGAGAGGACCCAGATGAGGTGGCTTGGGCATCTGATTAGGATGCCTCCGGAACGCCTCCCTGGTGAGGTCTTCGTGCATGTCCCACCGGCAGGAGACCACGTTGACGACCCAGGACATGCTGGAGAGACTGTCACCCAGCTGGCCTGGGAACCCCTCGGGATCCCCCGGGAAGAGTTAAAAGAAGTGGCTGGGGAGAGGGAAGTCTGGGCTTCCCTGCTAAAGCTGCTGCCCCCGCGACCCAATAAGCGGTATAAGATGGATGGATGGAATATTTTTTGCTCACTAACAAATCTGACGAGCCAACTGAAACTAGTAGCTTATTCAGGTGCAGTGTTGTTGTTACACGCATAATTATCAAGGCAATTAAAATATTTTAATTTTATAAAATATGATTTAATTTTTTTTTTTTTGTTGTTTGTTTTTTACTCTGTTGCCAGAGAGCCCACAAAGCCAGGCATAACACAGCAAGAACAAGTCCAATACAGATGCTGGATCTGGAATTCCAAGCAGGATGAGCTTTCATTGACTCAGATGTGATCAGGACCAAGACAGGACTATTAAGATCTTGAAGGCTTATCCTTATTTTAAAGAGGTAGGCCATGTAAGTGTATATCATTTCCGTAATCAACTCATTTATTTCCTCTTAGCACTCCGCACACCAGACCTTTTACACACTCCTTTTTTTGCATCTCTTTAGTTCATAGCATCTCTTTAGTTCATAGGTGAACTCCAGTGAATCCTTGATAAGTGGAACCCCTTCTTCACAATGGAGCTGAAGAAACTGATGAAATGTTTTCACAAGGCAAAATTTTGTGGAGTGTTCAGAAAAATCACAGGACCACCATTCCAAGACCAAAGTGAGGATGATTAGCTTAAATGTCCCCACCCATACAGAAAGACTTAATATTATTGTTTGATATTGATTGATTGATTGATTTGATTTTCCTATTTCCTACTTGCAGGCTATCTATCCATCCATCCATTTTCTGATCTGCTTATCCTCACGTGGGTCGTGGGGTGTGCTGGAGCCTATCCCAGCTGTCTTTGGGCAGTAGGCGGGGTACACTTGCCACGCATGTTTTTGGAATGTAGGAGGAAATTTGAATACCTGGAGAAAACCCACGCAGGCACGGGGTGAACGCACCACAGGAAGGCCGGAGCTGGATTGAACCCTGCACCTCTGCACTATGCTGACGTGCTAACTAGTTGACCATCAGGCTCATCAAGTCAAAGTTAACCAAATACAAGTGAATATTTCTTTATTTTAAGAAAATAGTTCTAAAGATTCCAGCTTGAAAAATGATGACATAACTTGTTTTAAAATTTAGCTCATTTTCAGTATTTTTATTATTTCAAAATATTTTTTCTTAAAATTTCCACTGGGGTTTTTGCGGTGAACAGAGATCTTCATTCGGAATGACAAAAAAGGTCTCCATGTAAACCCGGCGATTGACTTCATGCAAACCTCTACCATGTCTGGCTCATGCAGCATCCCAATCATCCAGAATTGATATGGGATCAGATTACACTCGGTGTGCAAGGGGCAGTTCCATCCCTCAGTGAAAAGGTGTAACAGTCATGGTATGAAGACATAACCAACACAACAGAGGTGAGCGGCATTTTTTCAGGTCAATAAAGCCTTTTTCCTCCAATCCAAGAAGTACGCTGTAGTACTGATATGTCACACCCCAAAGTTCCCTTCAGAGCCATTACATCTTACGATTCAAAAGAAGGCAGAGGATCTTTGGAGACGTTTTTATAAAAGCTTACTTACACACGATTGGATTTACATGCATACTATCACAAAACATGTTGAAGAATTTAAAATATGGTTAAAATTATTTTAGAAACAGAGGATATCTATTTTTTTGTACAACCTATGTTATCCCAGAGGTATGTATTGGAACTATTAAAACCCTTTCTGTGAATGAGACGTTGCTGGACGTTTGCATATAGGTAAGAGCTGTCATGATTCGGTTTGGGACCAACAGGTGGCCCTGTAAGGCTTCCCCTGCAGCTGCACACCTGTTGGTCATTAGGTAATTAGTGCTTTAAAAGGACTCCCAGCCCGACCACTCATTGTCGGGTCATTGTTGCTCTTTGCTCCTGTCATGTTTGTTTGTTGCCGTTTCTCTGCTGCTGTCAGGTTTGTTTCGGTCATGTTTTGGTCACAGTTCTGTTCTAGCTAGTGATGGGAAAATGAAGCCTCATGAAGCAATGAGGCTTTCCATCCAACTGGTTCGTTCCTGGGCCGAAGCATCATGAGGCTTTATTTGTACTACTGCGCCATCATGTGGAAAATAAATGTCATGACAGACAGTGATTAAAATGATACCATGGATTTCATGTAGAGGTAAGATCGGGCCAAAAAAATCCAGCCCGACCCGGCCTGCTGGTATTTAAGCCCAACCCGGCCCGAGCCCGACCAATGATCTTGATTTGCAGGCCCGAGCCCGAAGCAAACCCGACATTTCCTATTTCATTTGTGATGACTCGGGAGGAGGAAGGGTGATTTTTGGTAACAAATTAAAGCCTGTCTTTTGTCACGAAATCTAAGTTAAACAAGTCTGTATAATTATTTACATCTTTTAAACATGTATTTCTGTTTCTGCAGAGGGGACATTAACCGACAATTTTCCATCATTGACGGAATTTTTTTAAGAGTGGACGGGGAAAATTTAAGGCCGTCCGTCATTTTGAAAATTGGGCCATTCACCACAGCAGCAGTACGTCCTTAAAAATCGAGTGCGGCACTTCAAGAGAAGCAGCGAGACAAAGAAGAACAATGACGGCTGGATCATCGAGACATGGAGTTTTTTGAATTGTCATTGCGAGAGTTTAGTACAGTACGTGTTGTGATGAGGCCACTTCTGTTTCTTGGCGAACCCTGGTCTCTCGTGGCCAAAACTATTCACGGCCTCATAACGAACAAAAAAAAGGTCAGCGAGAGAGAAGCCAGACCCAATCCGCGGACTCAGGCGGGCCGATCTTACCTCTAGTCAGTGTCACCTGTCAGCTCATTGTCGTCCCGGTGCACCGTTTTATTTCGAATCACCCGCGAAACTATTTGTTGGCGGTGACGTAGGAATCCCGTCTCGCGAAGCTTCGGGCGGAGTAATACGCGTTCCGAGGCATCGGGCGTCGCTACAAGCGTAATCGACACATGCCTCGATGCGCACTTTGCAGATTTTCTTCCGGTTTACTCGGCACACGCATCGGAGCCTCGGCACAGTCGGGCACATCACTAGTTCTAGCTTCAGTTGTGATTTTTGTTTGCTACTTTGGACTATGTTTGTTTTGGATTTAGTTTTCTCTGTTTCAATACACTTCATCAAGTACAACCTGCTCCTCCCTGGTGCCTGCTTTTTGGGGTCCACCACCACCTCTCAACGTGACAAGAGCGACTGTAAATGGAGATATAAAAGGGAGCACAATCTTGTCACTCTTTCATAGGTTTATTACATGCTGGAAAACAAATATGGCAGAACAAAATCAATGAATATGAACTACAAACAAAGTAGCATAAAATAATGTGGCTGTACTGTATTTTTTCCCTTTCAAAACTTAGACCCCAGCAGTAATACAGAACTTGTCAATAAATGGAATTTCAACACTAAAGATATATGGAAATAACACTCCAGCCCTCTGACAGTAGCCCAGGCAAAAGAAAAACAAACAAAAAAAAACACATTATACAGGAACATCAAATACAATTAAAAATAATACAGTTGGAAATAAGGGATGCTTTTCAAGATTGCATATACTTATTTTACCAAAGACATGAGACATTTTTAGAAAAAAAAAAGATATTAAAATTAAGAACCACTTCAAGCTGGATACGGACAATCACAACATTCTCGAGTACCCTTACTTTGCAAAAAGGTGCAATACAGGAAATATACTGTAAGTATACCATGCGGAATAAAACCAAAAAAAAAAACCCTTTAAATCTTGACGATGGAACTATGAGCCATTTATTAGAGACATATAATGTATTTGAATGGGTGTTGCTGTGGCGGTAGGAGAGTTGCCTCACAACTTGAGTTACAGGTTCAATCCTTTGTCCCTGGTGTGATGTTTAAGTGTCTTTTAGGAAGAAACAGAGTTACATTTCATTTTCTTTCTCTCTTCTCTCTCTCTCTCTCTCTCTCTCTCTCTCTCTCTCTCTCTCTCTCTGAACATTGTTGGCAACTAGAGTTGATTTTCTTCTGTCCCACTGCGTTTGAGTACAAGTCATTCAGTGCCCTGGTCCGATTTTGTTTTTTGAGAGCGAGGGTCTCAATATCGCAAAGCATCTCAATTTTAAGTTTCTGAAGGTTAAAATGAATTTCATCCTGTGTTTTATGCTTTGTCTCTGAATGACTTTGGCATTTATTCAATCGTTGATCTGTTTTCTTCTCTGCAGATGTCTTTTCCTTGTGGATCCAATATGTTTCAACAAAATTGGTAATCACCTTTAGTCGGTTCTCCAAGTGTTTTTTCATCTCATGTCCAGTGCATTTCATTTGAACAATCTCCTTCTTTTCCATGTTTGTATCCTTCCAGATTTTTCGCAGGCAGTCTCGTTTAGAGGCATTGCTCACGATGGAAACACTTATTTTTTCCAATGATTCAGGCAGAGTGGAAAGATCCTGTTTCAGTTCTCTTCCCGCGTTGTCACTGATGGATAAAATTAGAGGATATTCTCTTTCTGAACTCATAAATTGACCTTTTATATGATGATATTTATGTTCTTGAAGTCCCCACTTTGTTTCCGATTGTTGTGTTTGCATCACTGTTTCATTCTGCAGAGGATTTTTGCTGTGCTCTTTAATTTTTATTTCATTCATTTTTATCAAGTCTTGCCAATTCAGCCATTCTTGAGAAACAACCTCAGTTTGTATACCCTTATTTGATTTTTTCACTACAAAATGGGTGGTCTTTCGTTCTCGCAGGTTATAAAAACCAGTAATGATTAGTTTCTGCTCAAGTCCATCACACATGTCTTTCATTATTTTACTCAAATACAGGCAAAGTTTATTTTGATGAGCAAAGTGAAATATAATCTGTTTAAAATTATGACATAGCTTTTGTTTTAAAAGTTTTAATTTTTCTCGAACAAAATCATTTCTTCCTCTACTGAGCCTGGCAGATTGAGCAACTCTGAGCTCTGACTGTTGGACGTCAATGAGTCTTCCTGTAGTGGCATCAACAACTTTTTGCTTCTCCTCAAGTTCTTTTCTTTGTTTTACCATACTTGCAAGAAGACCATCTTGCCGGCTCCTTTCTCTTTGCAACAGTTTGTTTCGACTTGTTATTTGGTCTGTCTCTTGGTCGAGGTCGGCAAGCATCTTCTTCAAGGCAAGTGTCGTGTTATTTACGCCTTCCTGATTTGTTTCTAAATTCAGTCCTTTCCTGAACATGTTTTCAAGTCTGTTCTCGTTCGCCTTGCGTAGAATGGACTTTGCTTTTTCCAGTAATTGTCTGTTAGTTAAGATGTGATCTTCGTACACTTTGAGCTCAGACCGCAGTTGTTCTGTTTTCTCCTTCTCTGTTGTCAGACTTTCTCTATCGACCTCTAAGTTATTCTGAATTGAAAGTAAATGTTCCCTCTCCTTGATGATTCTCTCCATTGTAGAATCAACTTCTTCTGTCTTCTCAAACATTTCTTCTTTGTGTTTCACCAGGATCGACAGCAGACGACTCAACTGGTACCTGTGTCTCAGCAGCAATTCGTCTCTAAGTGACACTTGATCTTTCATCTGATCCAAGTCCGCAAGTGTATTCGTCAAGGAAAGTGATATTTTCTGCATCACTTCCTGGTTGGCTTCTAATTTGAGTGTATTTTTGGAAGTGCTGTCAAATTTCCTCTCAGTCACCAGCCTTAGACCGGCCTTTGCGGTTTCTGTGGATTGTATTTTAGTCGTGACGTGACCTTGCAAAACTTTGAGCTCAGACCGCAATTTATCCAGCTTGTCCTTCTCAGTTGTTTGTCTTTGCCTCTCGACATCATTAGTCTTCTCGATTGAATGTATTTCTTCCCTCTCAATGCTGACTCTGCCCGAAGCAAGATCAACATCTTTGCCGATCTTCTCAAGTTCTTGTTTTTGCTTCAGCGTCCTTGACAGCAGACTACCCAACTGGATCCTTCCGCTCAGCAGCAGTTTCCTTTTCACTGCTACTTGGTCCGTCATCTGATCAAGGGCTGCCAGCATGTCCTTCAAGGCAAAAGTCATTTTGGGCGCACCTTGCTTGTTTGCGTCGAATTTGATGACTGCCTTGTCATAGTTTGTAAAACTCTTTTCATTCAAACCTTGGAGATTGGCCTTCACCATTTCCAGTGACTGTGTATTAGTCATTAAGTGGTCTTCCCGGCGTTTCAAGTCAGACCGCAGTTGTTCCATCTTGTCCTTCTCAATTGTTAGTCTTTTCTCATCGGCATCGATACTATCCTCTAATAAAAGTACATTTTCCCTCTCAATGGCGACTCTGTCCGAGGCAAAATCAACATTTTGTCCGGTCGTATCAAGTTCTTCTTTTTGTTTTCCCATGCTTGACAGCAGTCGACCTGACTGGATTGTTCTTCTCAGGAGCAGTCTGCTTTTGATTGCGACTTGGGCTGCCATCTGATCAAGGACTGCAAGTGTGGTCTTGATGGCAAGCAACATTTTTCTCATGCTTTCCTTGTTGCCCTCTAATTTGAGAGCCTTCTTGTCAATGTTTTCACGTTTCCTCTCAATCACCTCCTTGACGTTGGCCTTCGCCGTTAGTAAAGGAATGTTAGTTACCAAGTGATCCTCGCATAATTTCAGTGCCGCTTGCTGTTTTTCCAGCTGGTGTTTCTCAATGACTAGTCTTGTTCTTTCTTCTTCAGTCGCATTTTTCTTTGAAAGTATCTGTTTCCTCTCATTCATGAGTCTTTCTGTCGCGGCATCGACCGCTTTTTGCTTCTCCTCAAGTTCTTTTCTTTGTTTGACCATACTTGGCAGGAGACCATCTTGCCGGCCCCTCTCTTTTTGCAAGAGTTTGTTTTGACGACTTATTTGGTCTGTCACTTGATCAAGGTCTGCAAGTGTCTTCCTCAGAGCGAGTGTCATTTTCTCCAGGCCTTCCTTATTTGATTCTAAATGAAGTGCTTTCTTGAATATGTTTTGAAGCCTGTTCTCATTCGCCTTCTGTAGATTGGACTTGGCTTCCTCTAGTGGATTTATTTTCGCTATGAAGTGATCTTCACACACTGTGAGCTCAGACCGCAGTTGTTCTGTTTTCTCCTTCTCAAGTGCCAGACTTTCTCTATCGACCTTTAAATTATTCTGAATTGAAAGTAACTTTTCCCTCTCCTTGATGATTCTCTCCACAGCAGAATCAACATCTTCTCTCTTCTCAAAAATGTCTTGTTTTTGTTTCACCATGATGGACAGCAGGCGATTCAACTGGATCCTTCCTCTCAGCAATAATTTGCTTTTCACTGCTACTTGAGCTGTCATCCGATCAAGGTCGACAAGTGTGTTCTTGATGGCGAGCGGTATTTTCTGCATGCCTTCCTTTTTGGATTCTAATTTGAGTGCTTTTTTGGTCACGTTTTCAAGTTTCTTCTCATTGACCTCCTGGGAATTGGCCTTGATGGTTTTGAGTAATGGAATATTAGTGAGGAAGTGATCTTCCCATACTTTCAGCTCCGCCTGCTGCTGTCCCATCCGCTGTTTCTCGATGGCAAGTCTTCTTCTGTCTTCCTCAATAGTATGTTTGTTTGAAAGTATCAGTTTCCTCTCATCAATGAGTCTTTCTGCAGCGGCATCAACAACTGTTTGCTTCTCCTCAAGTTCTTTTCTTTGTTTGACCATACTTGCCAGCAGACCATCTTGCCGGCTCCTTTCTCTTTGCAACAGTCTGTTTCGACTTGTTATTTGGTCTGTCTCTTGGTCGAGGTCGGCAAGCATCTTCTTCAAGGCAAGTGTCGTGTTATTTACGCCTTCCTGATTTGTTTCTAAATTCAGTCCTTTCCTGAACATGTTTTCAAGTCTGTTCTCGTTCGCCTTGCGTAGAATGGACTTTGCTTTTTCCAGTAATTGTCTGTTAGTTAAGATGTGATCTTCGTACACTTTGAGCTCAGACCGCAGTTGTTCTGTTTTCTCCTTCTCTGTTGTCAGACTTTCTCTATCGACCTCTAAGTTATTCTGAATAGAAAGTAAATGTTCCCTCTCCTTGATGATTCTCTCCATTGTAGAATCAACTTCTTCTGTCTTCTCAAACATTTCTTCTTTGTGTTTCACCAGGATCGACAGCAGACGACTCAACTGGTACCTGTGTCTCAGCAGCAATTCGTCTCTAAGTGACACTTGATCTTTCATCTGATCCAAGTCCGCAAGTGTATTCGTCAAGGAAAGTGATATTTTCTGCATCACTTCCTGGTTGGCTTCTAATTTGAATGTATTTTTGGAAGAGCTGTCAAATTTCCTCTCAGTCACCAGCTGTAGACCGACCTTTGCGGTTTCTGTGGATTGTATTTTAGTCGTGACGTGACCTTGCAAAACTTTGAGCTCAGACCGCAATTTATCCAGCTTGTCCTTCTCAGTTGTTTGTCTTTGCCTCTCGACATCATTAGTCTTCTCGATTGAATGTATTTCTTCCCTCTCAATGCTGACTCTGCCCGAAGCAAGATCAACATCTTTGCCGATCTTCTCAAGTTCTTGTTTTTGCTTCAGCGTCCTTGACAGCAGACTACCCAACTGGATCCTTCCGCTCAGCAGCAGTTTCCTTTTCACTGCTACTTGGTCCGTCATCTGATCAAGGGCTGCCAGCATGTCCTTCAAGGCAAAAGTCATTTTGGGCGCACCTTGCTTGTTTGCGTCGAATTTGATGACTGCCTTGTCATAGTTTGTAAAACTCTTTTCATTCAAACCTTGGAGATTGGCCTTCACCATTTCCAGTGACTGTGTATTAGTCATTAAGTGGTCTTCCCGGCGTTTCAAGTCAGACCGCAGTTGTTCCATCTTGTCCTTCTCAATTGTTAGTCTTTTCTCATCGGCATCGATACTATCCTCTAATAAAAGTACATTTTCCCTCTCAATGGCGACTCTGTCCGAGGCAAAATCAACATTTTGTCCGGTCGTATCAAGTTCTTCTTTTTGTTTTCCCATGCTTGACAGCAGTCGACCTGACTGGATTGTTCTTCTCAGGAGCAGTCTGCTTTTGATTGCGACTTGGGCTGCCATCTGATCAAGGACTGCAAGTGTGGTCTTGATGGCAAGCAACATTTTTCTCATGCTTTCCTTGTTGCCCTCTAATTTGAGAGCCTTCTTGTCAATGTTTTCACGTTTCCTCTCAATCACCTCCTTGACGTTGGCCTTCGCCGTGAGTAAAGGAATGTTAGTTACCAAGTGATCCTCGCATAATTTCAGTGCCGCTTGCTGTTTTTCCAGCTGGTGTTTCTCAATGACTAGTCTTGTTCTTTCTTCTTCAGTCGCATTTTTCTTTGAAAGTATCTGTTTCCTCTCATTCATGAGTCTTTCTGTCGCGGCATCGACCGCTTTTTGCTTCTCCTCAAGTTCTTTTCTTTGTTTGACCATACTTGGCAGGAGACCATCTTGCCGGCCCCTCTCTTTTTGCAAGAGTTTGTTTTGACGACTTATTTGGTCTGTCACTTGATCAAGGTCTGCAAGTGTCTTCCTCAGAGCGAGTGTCATTTTCTCCAGGCCTTCCTTATTTGATTCTAAATGAAGTGCTTTCTTGAATATGTTTTGAAGCCTGTTCTCATTCGCCTTCTGTAGATTGGACTTGGCTTCCTCTAGTGGATTTATTTTCGCTATGAAGTGATCTTCACACACTGTGAGCTCAGACCGCAGTTGTTCTGTTTTCTCCTTCTCAAGTGCCAGACTTTCTCTATCGACCTTTAAATTATTCTGAATTGAAAGTAACTTTTCCCTCTCCTTGATGATTCTCTCCACAGCAGAATCAACATCTTCTCTCTTCTCAAAAATGTCTTGTTTTTGTTTCACCATGATGGACAGCAGGCGATTCAACTGGATCCTTCCTCTCAGCAATAATTTGCTTTTCACTGCTACTTGAGCTGTCATCCGATCAAGGTCGACAAGTGTGTTCTTGATGGCGAGCGGTATTTTCTGCATGCCTTCCTTTTTGGATTCTAATTTGAGTGCTTTTTTGGTCACGTTTTCAAGTTTCTTCTCATTGACCTCCTGGGAATTGGCCTTGATGGTTTTGAGTAATGGAATATTAGTGAGGAAGTGATCTTCCCATACTTTCAGCTCCGCCTGCTGCTGTCCCATCCGCTGTTTCTCGATGGCAAGTCTTCTTCTGTCTTCCTCAATAGTATGTTTGTTTGAAAGTATCAGTTTCCTCTCATCAATGAGTCTTTCTGCAGCGGCATCAACAACTGTTTGCTTCTCCTCAAGTTCTTTTCTTTGTTTGACCATACTTGCCAGCAGACCATCTTGCCGGCTCCTTTCTCTTTGCAACAGTCTGTTTCGACTTGTTATTTGGTCTGTCTCTTGGTCGAGGTCGGCAAGCATCTTCTTCAAGGCAAGTGTCGTGTTATTTACGCCTTCCTGATTTGTTTCTAAATTCAGTCCTTTCCTGAACATGTTTTCAAGTCTGTTCTCGTTCGCCTTGCGTAGAATGGACTTTGCTTTTTCCAGTAATTGTCTGTTAGTTAAGATGTGATCTTCGTACACTTTGAGCTCAGACCGCAGTTGTTCTGTTTTCTCCTTCTCTGTTGTCAGACTTTCTCTATCGACCTCTAAGTTATTCTGAATAGAAAGTAAATGTTCCCTCTCCTTGATGATTCTCTCCATTGTAGAATCAACTTCTTCTGTCTTCTCAAACATTTCTTCTTTGTGTTTCACCAGGATCGACAGCAGACGACTCAACTGGTACCTGTGTCTCAGCAGCAATTCGTCTCTAAGTGACACTTGATCTTTCATCTGATCCAAGTCCGCAAGTGTATTCGTCAAGGAAAGTGATATTTTCTGCATCACTTCCTGGTTGGCTTCTAATTTGAATGTATTTTTGGAAGAGCTGTCAAATTTCCTCTCAGTCACCAGCTGTAGACCGACCTTTGCGGTTTCTGTGGATTGTATTTTAGTCGTGACGTGACCTTGCAAAACTTTGAGCTCAGACCGCAATTTATCCAGCTTGTCCTTCTCAGTTGTTTGTCTTTGCCTCTCGACATCATTAGTCTTCTCGATTGAATGTATTTCTTCCCTCTCAATGCTGACTCTGCCCGAAGCAAGATCAACATCTTTGCCGATCTTCTCAAGTTCTTGTTTTTGCTTCAGCGTCCTTGACAGCAGACTACCCAACTGGATCCTTCCGCTCAGCAGCAGTTTCCTTTTCACTGCTACTTGGTCCGTCATCTGATCAAGGGCTGCCAGCATGTCCTTCAAGGCAAAAGTCATTTTGGGCGCACCTTGCTTGTTTGCGTCGAATTTGATGACTGCCTTGTCATAGTTTGTAAAACTCTTTTCATTCAAACCTTGGAGATTGGCCTTCACCATTTCCAGTGACTGTGTATTAGTCATTAAGTGGTCTTCCCGGCGTTTCAAGTCAGACCGCAGTTGTTCCATCTTGTCCTTCTCAATTGTTAGTCTTTTCTCATCGGCATCGATACTATCCTCTAATAAAAGTACATTTTCCCTCTCAATGGCGACTCTGTCCGAGGCAAAATCAACATTTTGTCCGGTCGTATCAAGTTCTTCTTTTTGTTTTCCCATGCTTGACAGCAGTCGACCTGACTGGATTGTTCTTCTCAGGAGCAGTCTGCTTTTGATTGCGACTTGGGCTGCCATCTGATCAAGGACTGCAAGTGTGGTCTTGATGGCAAGCAACATTTTTCTCATGCTTTCCTTGTTGCCCTCTAATTTGAGAGCCTTCTTGTCAATGTTTTCACGTTTCCTCTCAATCACCTCCTTGACGTTGGCCTTCGCCGTGAGTAAAGGAATGTTAGTTACCAAGTGATCCTCGCATAATTTCAGTGCCGCTTGCTGTTTTTCCAGCTGGTGTTTCTCAATGACTAGTCTTGTTCTTTCTTCTTCAGTCGCATTTTTCTTTGAAAGTATCTGTTTCCTCTCATTCATGAGTCTTTCTGTCGCGGCATCGACCGCTTTTTGCTTCTCCTCAAGTTCTTTTCTTTGTTTGACCATACTTGGCAGGAGACCATCTTGCCGGCCCCTCTCTTTTTGCAAGAGTTTGTTTTGACGACTTATTTGGTCTGTCACTTGATCAAGGTCTGCAAGTGTCTTCCTCAGAGCGAGTGTCATTTTCTCCAGGCCTTCCTTATTTGATTCTAAATGAAGTGCTTTCTTGAATATGTTTTGAAGCCTGTTCTCATTCGCCTTCTGTAGATTGGACTTGGCTTCCTCTAGTGGATTTATTTTCGCTATGAAGTGATCTTCACACACTGTGAGCTCAGACCGCAGTTGTTCTGTTTTCTCCTTCTCAAGTGCCAGACTTTCTCTATCGACCTTTAAATTATTCTGAATTGAAAGTAACTTTTCCCTCTCCTTGATGATTCTCTCCACAGCAGAATCAACATCTTCTCTCTTCTCAAAAATGTCTTGTTTTTGTTTCACCATGATGGACAGCAGGCGATTCAACTGGATCCTTCCTCTCAGCAATAATTTGCTTTTCACTGCTACTTGAGCTGTCATCCGATCAAGGTCGACAAGTGTGTTCTTGATGGCGAGCGGTATTTTCTGCATGCCTTCCTTTTTGGATTCTAATTTGAGTGCTTTTTTGGTCACGTTTTCAAGTTTCTTCTCATTGACCTCCTGGGAATTGGCCTTGATGGTTTTGAGTAATGGAATATTAGTGAGGAAGTGATCTTCCCATACTTTCAGCTCCGCCTGCTGCTGTCCCATCCGCTGTTTCTCGATGGCAAGTCTTCTTCTGTCTTCCTCAATAGTATGTTTGTTTGAAAGTATCAGTTTCCTCTCATCAATGAGTCTTTCTGCAGCGGCATCAACAACTGTTTGCTTCTCCTCAAGTTCTTTTCTTTGTTTGACCATACTTGCCAGCAGACCATCTTGCCGGCTCCTTTCTCTTTGCAACAGTCTGTTTCGACTTGTTATTTGGTCTGTCTCTTGGTCGAGGTCGGCAAGCATCTTCTTCAAGGCAAGTGTCGTGTTATTTACGCCTTCCTGATTTGTTTCTAAATTCAGTCCTTTCCTGAACATGTTTTCAAGTCTGTTCTCGTTCGCCTTGCGTAGAATGGACTTTGCTTTTTCCAGTAATTGTCTGTTAGTTAAGATGTGATCTTCGTACACTTTGAGCTCAGACCGCAGTTGTTCTGTTTTCTCCTTCTCTGTTGTCAGACTTTCTCTATCGACCTCTAAGTTATTCTGAATAGAAAGTAAATGTTCCCTCTCCTTGATGATTCTCTCCATTGTAGAATCAACTTCTTCTGTCTTCTCAAACATTTCTTCTTTGTGTTTCACCAGGATCGACAGCAGACGACTCAACTGGTACCTGTGTCTCAGCAGCAATTCGTCTCTAAGTGACACTTGATCTTTCATCTGATCCAAGTCCGCAAGTGTATTCGTCAAGGAAAGTGATATTTTCTGCATCACTTCCTGGTTGGCTTCTAATTTGAGTGTATTTTTGGAAGTGCTGTCAAATTTCCTCTCAGTCACCAGCCTTAGACCGGCCTTTGCGGTTTCTGTGGATTGTATTTTAGTCGTGACGTGACCTTGCAAAACTTTGAGCTCAGACCGCAATTTATCCAGCTTGTCCTTCTCAGTTGTTTGTCTTTGCCTCTCGACATCATTAGTCTTCTCGATTGAATGTATTTCTTCCCTCTCAATGCTGACTCTGCCCGAAGCAATATCAACATCTTTGCCGATCTTCTCAAGTTCTTGTTTTTGCTTCAGCGTCCTTGACAGCAGACTACCCAACTGGATCCTTCCGCTCAGCAGCAGTTTCCTTTTCACTGCTACTTGGTCCGTCATCTGATCAAGGGCTGCCAGCATGTCCTTCAAGGCAAAAGTCATTTTGGGCGCACCTTGCTTGTTTGCGTCGAATTTGATGACTGCCTTGTCATAGTTTGTAAAACTCTTTTCATTCAAACCTTGGAGATTGGCCTTCACCATTTCCAGTGACTGTGTATTAGTCATTAAGTGGTCTTCCCGGCGTTTCAAGTCAGACCGCAGTTGTTCCATCTTGTCCTTCTCAATTGTTAGTCTTTTCTCATCGGCATCGATACTATCCTCTAATAAAAGTACATTTTCCCTCTCAATGGCGACTCTGTCCCAAGCAAAATCAACATTTTCTCCGGTCGTATCAAGTTCTTCTTTTTGTTTTGCCATGCTTGACAGCAGTCGACCTGACTGGATCGTTCTTCTCAGGAGCAGTCTGCTTTTGATTGCTACTTGGGCTGCCATCTGATCAAGGACCGCAAGTGTGGTCCTCAAGTTCTTGTTTTTGCTTCAGCGTCCTTGACAGCAGACTACCCAACTGGATCCTTCCGCTCAGCAGCAGTTTCCTTTTCACTGCTACTTGGTCCGTCATCTGATCAAGGGCTGCCAGCATGTCCTTCAAGGCAAAAGTCATTTTGGGCGCACCTTGCTTGTTTGCGTCGAATTTGATGACTGCCTTGTCATAGTTTGTAAAACTCTTTTCATTCAAACCTTGGAGATTGGCCTTCACCATTTCCAGTGACTGTGTATTAGTCATTAAGTGGTCTTCCCGGCGTTTCAAGTCAGACCGCAGTTGTTCCATCTTGTCCTTCTCAATTGTTAGTCTTTTCTCATCGGCATCGATACTATCCTCTAATAAAAGTACATTTTCCCTCTCAATGGCGACTCTGTCCGAGGCAAAATCAACATTTTGTCCGGTCGTATCAAGTTCTTCTTTTTGTTTTCCCATGCTTGACAGCAGTCGACCTGACTGGATTGTTCTTCTCAGGAGCAGTCTGCTTTTGATTGCGACTTGGGCTGCCATCTGATCAAGGACTGCAAGTGTGGTCTTGATGGCAAGCAACATTTTTCTCATGCTTTCCTTGTTGCCCTCTAATTTGAGAGCCTTCTTGTCAATGTTTTCACGTTTCCTCTCAGTCACCTCCTTGACATTGGCCTTCGCCGTTCGTAATGGAATGTTAGTTATCAAGTGATCCTTGCATAATTTCAGTGCCGCTTGCTGTTTTTCCAGCTGGTGTTTCTCAATGACTAGTCTTGTTCTTTCTTCTTCAGTCGCATTTTTCTTTGAAAGTATCTGTTTCCTCTCATTCATGAGTCTTTCTGTCGCGGCATCGACCGCTTTTTGCTTCTCCTCAAGTTCTTTTCTTTGTTTGACCATACTTGGCAGGAGACCATCTTGCCGGCCCCTCTCTTTTTGCAAGAGTTTGTTTTGACGACTTATTTGGTCTGTCACTTGATCAAGGTCTGCAAGTGTCTTCCTCAGAGCGAGTGTCATTTTCTCCAGGCCTTCCTTATTTGATTCTAAATGAAGTGCTTTCTTGAATATGTTTTGAAGCCTGTTCTCATTCGCCTTCTGTAGATTGGACTTGGCTTCCTCTAGTGGATTTATTTTCGCTATGAAGTGATCTTCACACACTGTGAGCTCAGACCGCAGTTGTTCTGTTTTCTCCTTCTCAAGTGCCAGACTTTCTCTATCGACCTTTAAATTATTCTGAATTGAAAGTAACTTTTCCCTCTCCTTGATGATTCTCTCCACAGCAGAATCAACATCTTCTCTCTTCTCAAAAATGTCTTGTTTTTGTTTCACCATGATGGACAGCAGGCGATTCAACTGGATCCTTCCTCTCAGCAATAATTTGCTTTTCACTGCTACTTGAGCTGTCATCCGATCAAGGTCGACAAGTGTGTTCTTGATGGCGAGCGGTATTTTCTGCATGCCTTCCTTTTTGGATTCTAATTTGAGTGCTTTTTTGGTAACGTTTTCAAGTTTCTTCTCATTGACCTCCTGGAAATATGCCTTGATGGTTTTGAGTAATGGAATATTAGTGAGGAAGTGATCTTCCCATACTTTCAGCTCCGCCTGCTGCTGTCCCATCCGCTGTTTCTCGATGGCAAGTCTTCTTCTGTCTTCCTCAATAGTATGTTTGTTTGAAAGTATCAGTTTCCTCTCATCAATGAGTCTTTCTGCAGCGGCATCAACAACTGTTTGCTTCTCCTCAAGTTCTTTTCTTTGTTTGACCATACTTGCCAGCAGACCATCTTGCCGGCTCCTTTCTCTTTGCAACAGTCTGTTTCGACTTGTTATTTGGTCTGTCTCTTGGTCGAGGTCGGCAAGCATCTTCTTCAAGGCAAGTGTCGTGTTATTTACGCCTTCCTGATTTGTTTCTAAATTCAGTCCTTTCCTGAACATGTTTTCAAGTCTGTTCTCGTTCGCCTTGCGTAGAATGGACTTTGCTTTTTCCAGTAATTGTCTGTTAGTTAAGATGTGATCTTCCCACACTTTGAGCTCAGACCGCAGTTGTTTTGTTTTCTCCTTCTCTGTTGTCAGACTTTCTCTATTGACCTCTAAATTATTCTGAATTGAAAGTAAATGTTCCCTCTCCTTGATGATTCTCTCCATTGTAGAATCAACTTCTTCTGTCTTCTCAAACATTTCTTCTTTGTGTTTCACCAGGATCGACAGCAGACGACTCAACTGGTACCTGTGTCTCAGCAGCAATTCGTCTCTAAGTGACACTTGATCTTTCATCTGATCCAAGTCCGCAAGTGTATTCGTCAAGGAAAGTGATATTTTCTGCATCACTTCCTGGTCGGCTTCTAATTTGAGTGTATTTTTGTAAGTGCTGTCAAATTTCCTCTCAGTCACCAGCTGTAGACCGGCCTTTATGGTTTCTGTGGATTGTATTTTAGTCGTGACGTGATCTTGCAAAACTTTGAGCTCAGACCGCAATTTATCCAGCTTGTCCTTCTCAGTTGTTTGTCTTTGCCTCTCGACATCATTAGTCTTCTCCATTGAACGTATTCCTTCCCTCTCAATCCTGAATCTGCCCGAAGCAAGATCAACATCTTTGCCGATCTTCTCAAGTTCTTGTTTTTGGTTCAGAGTACTTGACAGCAGACTACCCAACTGGATCCTTCTGCTCAGCAGCAGTTTCCTTTTCACTGCTACTTGGTCCGTCATCTGATCAAGGGCTGGAAGCATTTTCTTCAAGGCAAACGTCATTTTGGGCACACCTTGCATGTTTGCATCTAATTTGATGACTGACTCTTCTCTCTTCATGTCAAGTTCTTTTTTTTGTTTTATCATGCTTGACAGCAGTTTACCCAACTGTGTCCTTCCCATCCTCTGTTGTTGTTTTGTACTTTGTACTTCGTCTCTCATTTGAGCAAGATTTGCCAGTATGTGTTTTAATGCAAGCATCATTTTTGGCATTTCTTTATTAGCTGCTAACATGACAACTCTCTTTGTCATATCTTCAATTTTATTATCATTCCGCTCTTTGAGACTTTCTCTGACTGTTTCAGTTGATTTTATGTTGGTCATAAAGTGAACTCCTCGTACAGTCTCCTCAGAGTTCAATTTTTCTATCTCCTTTTGAATTGCAAAGATTTTACTTCTGACATTATGCTTCATTGCAAATCGGTTCTGCATTGTGTTGCTTCCTCTGTTCACAGCAGCATCAACCTTTTTTGTATTTATATCGTGTTTGTGCCAAAAATCTTCAACATCCTTTCCATGCTTCTGGACACATTTTTTGAATTTGTTAATTGTTTTATGTAAGTCTTCTTTTTGAAGCATTACACTGTTGAAAATATTTTGCTCGGTTTTTGAAATAAATTGCATGAAATATTTCATTCGCTCTGTTCTTTGCCGAAGCTGCAGAGTCGAACCCTGAAGGTTGCGTGTCTTTGTACTCATGTCATTAAATAAACTACAGAGAATGTGTTTATTGACTCTGAGCTCACACTTTGTGATTTCCAATTCTTTTGTTGTTTCTTTCAGTAATTCTTTATTTTTCTCCAGAAAAAAAAAATGCCGTTTTATGTCAGCCTTGTATTTGTTCATGTTACACCTTATCAATTCCAGCACACTTTTCTTTACTTCCTTTGTTATTTTCTTTAAATCACAAATTTCCTTTCTACTTTTAATTTCTAGCCTTATGTGTTCCACTTCATATTTTATTTTACTTGTGATTTTTGGCTGCCTACCTATGTTTTGCTTGATGTCATGAATTGTTTGATTCAGCCATTCACAGTGCATTCCCGTAATTGTCTGTAATTCCATGCATTTGTGAATCACAGGACACTTGTTTTCACTTTGACTAGAGTCGTTTGTGATAATGGAGGATGTGACTTCTTCCTGGCATTTTTTTACATTCCGTTTAAGGATCTCTAAATGATCAATTTCTTTGGTAACCATCTCCAGTTGCCTATTTTGTTCTTTTTGCCACCTTCGTGTCCTCCTTTTGAGTGATTTATTTTCTATTTTTATCTCAGCATCTTTCTTTTTATTTTCTTGCTGTATTCGTTTGACTTTTCTTAAAATATTTCGATTTTCTTTCTGGTTGATCTCCAACTCATTTTTTAACACTTCAATCTCTTTGGTTTCTCTTTTCACACTCTTAAGTTTCATTTCAAGTTCTTTTATTTGTGTTTGCGTTTCTTTTCTGATGTCGAACATTTTCCTGAGAGGGATCATCATCTTTGATTTTTTCATCCTTACATCAAATATAAGAGTCTTGCTCTCTCTTTGGAATGCAGTGAGACACGCTCTTTGGTTGCATAAATAAACCATCGCATTTTCCAGAATTTTCATTTGCTCACTCATAATTTCCAGCTGTGTGTGGATCATTTGTATGGTGTCACGGGGACCAATGAGGACTTGTGAATTTAACTGTTCTTTACCCGTTTGACCTACTATTTTTTGTACCTTTATCCCTTCTAAATGTTTAATCCTTGGATTGTTGCATGCACAAATTACAACAGTTGAGTCATTGGTCCTGCCTTTACTGTTCTCAGACAGTTCTTTTTGCTGTTGTTGCAGTTTGAACCTCAGAAGTTCCAATTCATCCCTCTCTTTTATAATTTTTTCGAGCGTTTTGTCAAACTCTTTTACCTTCCTTTTGGTACTTGCTTTCATTAATCCTATTTCGTTTTTCATTTTAAACCAGATTTTTGTTGTTTCTTTCAGTTTTCTTTTGTATTTTCTTAATGCTTGTTCACTTTGCTTTTTACTTTTGACAAGCTCTGTCTTTTGGAACTGTATATCTTGTAGCTCTTGTTTAATAGTGTGATTTTTATCAAGTTGCTTTTTCTCTCTTCGTATATCCTCCCTTAAACTGTTTACGTTGTACATTTCTTGCACAGCTCCTACTTGAGTGCCTTCAGGCACCCATGCCTCCTTTTTGGCTCCTTGACATTCCTCTTTGTCACTTTTTTTTCCCAGTGTTGTGGCCTTTCCTATGAGTGATCCAGCTTTAATTCTTGTAGTTGCAGCTCCCTTCAGATCATCATTTTCATCCTCCACTCCTTCCGTTTTGTAGACTGAGTTCGTATCATCAGTTTGTCTTACTTTTTTATTGGATTTCCAAAGGCTAGCAGTTGTCTGAGGAAACCCGGAAAGGCTTTTCACGTCTCGTTTCTTATCACTTTGATCTTGATTTTTATTTTGTGGGTTATTTTGTTCTTCCTCTGGATGTTCAGTTTTGGTGAATATATTTTGGAAATGATATTCAGTCTTTGGTCTTTGCAAATTATTTATATCCATGATCAGTCTATTCATCTCCTGAATTCTCTCCTGCATGTTCTCCATAGAATGTTCTATTGTCTTTCTCTGTTTTTCATCTGTCACCTTGAGCTCATGTGCCTCATTTTCAGCATATTCCATTTCTCTTATTAATTCAGCCATAAGAATTTCTTCAGTCACTTCCATCTCGTTTTTTTCTGTGTCATCCGATGTAAATGTTTCATCCTTCACTTCTGTGCTTGTTTCATTCTGGCCTTCTTCATACGATGAAAAGACAGAGCTATTTAGTTTTACTGAAGTCTCTTCATATTTCCATCTGCTGAACTGAGGGTTCTTCAAATTGAGTTTGTCCTTTACAAAAAAGAATATTGTTTTAGTATTATTTTTCATCCATGGTTTTGTCAACTGTAAAAACAACATTAGGGGTTATTTATGTCAACAGTTTTACTCCAATTACAAATATTGGATGTTTCCAGCCGACATTCTAAATTTCGAATATTAGGGTTTAAAACAAACAAACATAAAAAAAATAAAAAATAAAAAAAATAAAAAAGCCAGGCCTCTGGTCAGCTCACCTAAGGCACGGGCAAGAATATTGGAATGCAGCAGTGAAGAAAAGTAGGGGGGCATGAGATCATTTTGGAATTTTGAGATCAGATTATTAAAAATCTTAAACTAAAAAATGCACAGGCAGCCAGTGGAAGGAGGGCATAGTCAGAGGTGTTGTACTCCTGTTCACATGTTCGGGTTAATAGGCAGTGGCAGCATTTTGAACCAACTGGAGACCTTTTAAAAGGCACTTGCTGACTCCAAAATTAAGTGTCTTCCAGTAAGCCTACTGAGTTGTGATGAAGGCATGGACTATAGATTCAAAATGCTACTATGTCAGAGAAAGGTTCACCTTTGCCAGCTGCTCAGGTGAAAAAAAATGTTGACCTAATTATCATTAACCCACCAATTTGGAACCAGTATTCAGTAAATGTCTCATTAGAACATCCAACGTGAGACTGTTAGCGTCACAAAATCTGCCAAGGAGCCCAAATTAAATGGTCCGTGTCTGTGTGTGTGTGTGTTTTCCATAAAGGTTTAAGTTTATGGCCATCCAGGCTTTTATTACAGCTTTTATCTTTTCAAGACAAAGCTGGCAACCAGTTCAGGGTGTCCCCCACCTACTGCCCGAAGACAGCTGGGATAGGCTCCAGCACCCCCCGCGACCCTTGTGAGGATAAAGCGGATCGGAAAATGGATGGATGGCTGGATGGATTTGTGGTGTCCAGAACTGTCCAGGACTTTTGATTTATTCTTTTAATGTTGTGCAACATGTGACCAGCCCGACACATGAACAAGGACATATTTTAGACCTAATTCTTGGTTACGGTCTACCAGTGTCATACTTGAAAGTCTTGGACAACGTGGTTTCTGATGACATGACAGTTTTCTTTGATGTTGTTTCATCTCGTCCTACTGTTAAACCTGCTGCTCCAGAGTGAAACTGCCAAATATTTACCCCTCTCACTGCTGGTCGGTTCGCTGATGCTTTCAATGAGCTTAGCATCCCCTCTTCAAGAGGAACTCACCTCTTCAACTAGCCTAGACCTGAGCCATAGTTTAACGAAAGAACTCGCGCAGCGAAGCAGGAGTGTCGTAAAGCTTAACCTAAGTGGAGAAATAGCAAGCTGCAGGTCTCTTATCAAATCTGGAATGACTTCTGGCGTAACTACCAGTTCACATGTAAAGCGGTCAAAAAAAGAACATTTCCATCAATCCATCCATATTTCCATTTTTTGATTTGCTTTATCCTCACAAGGGTCACGGGGCATGCTGGAGCCCATCCCAGCCGTATTCGAGCAGTAGGCGGGGGGGGGGGGGGGCACTCTGCACTGTTTTTTTTTCACACAGAGACGAACAGCCATCCCCGCTCACACTCACACCTAGGGACAATTTAGTGTTCCATTAACCAGCCATGCATGCTTTTGGAATGTGGGAGGAAACCGGAGAGCCCAGAGAAAACCCACACAGGCACGAGAAGAACATGCAAACTCCACACAGGGAGGCCGGTGCCAGAATATAAAAAGAAACCTTCACCTCTGCACAGTGAGGCCGACATGCTAACCAGTAAACCACCAGGCCGCCCAAGAGAACAATTATCAAACCTAATTCAGGCTAACTATCAAAACCACTGTGAACTATTTAAAACTATTGGTTCTGTACTTAAACACCCTCAATCAATTTGCTCAGACTTTACACCTGAAATGTGCAACAGATTCCTGCAGTTTTTGATTGATAAGATTTCTACAGATAGGACTCTTGTTTCTAATAGCACATTTGACCTCTCTGTCCATGTTCTGTGTTAAGTTGTGTTAAATTCTTTTGAAGCCGTGTCCTTGACGTTTTTAGACGGTGTGGTTTGCCAGACTAAGCGATCTGGATCCCTTTGACTCTGTTCTTACCACATTTCTTTAAGGAGGTTCTCCCAAGTATTTGCAAATTGGGCTTGGCCATTATCAACAGAAGTCTCTTCTGGTCTAGTTCCCCAACAATTTAAAAATGCTGTGGTGCAAACCATGCTCAAGAAACCTGGCCTTGATCAAGATATACTACCAAATTTTAGGCCCATTTCCCAGCTGCCTTTCATTTAAAAAATATGGAAAAATTGGTGCACATGCAGTTAAAATCTTTCTTGGATTAAAATATTGGAGGTATTGCATTCAGGTTTCAAGATAATAGCACAGAGTCACCCCTGTGACAAATTTTTAATTACATCCTCCTGGCAAATGACACTGGAGACTATGTGTGTCTGGTTTTATTGGATTTAACTGCAGAATCTGATATGGTGGATCACAGTATTCTCATTTGCAGCACCTGGTGGGCATTAGCGGTAGTACACTTGAGTTTTTTTCAGGCCTTTTTTTGGCTGACAGTATTTTTTGTGTTAGCCTTGGTTGCGCTGAGTCATGAACTTCCCCACTGTCATGTGGTGTTCCACAGGGTGCAATGCTGGGGTCTCTATTGTTTTAATTGTATCTGCTCACTTTGGGTTCCATCTTAAGATAAGATAAGAAAAACCTTTATTAGTCTCGCAATGGAGAAATTCCCAATTCACAGCAGCAAAGTTATGAAAGGAAGAAGTAGAACAACAAAATATAGGAGCTGCTGGAAAGGCAGCCACTCTCGCGGCGCCATCTTGAAGTCAAAATAACAAATATAACACAACACAACACATAGGACACAGACAGTTGTGCAATCTTCACCACTTTCCTGCATACACTTCGTTGTCTGAAGCAGTTATAGATGAAAGAGGAGAGGATCAAAGTGTCCTTTTACCAGTGGATCAAAGACGTCATGCTGAAAATGTGCACGTCTGCTACAAGCTAAGTTTTGAAAGCAAACACGAAGCTGTAGCGCCCATTGACAAAAAGAGATTAGTTCACTTCTCCTGTCCCACGTAATCCGCTCCAACTCCAAGCCGCGACTCCCGGTTCCACATCCGCATCGGTGCTCTGCGCTAACGCTCCTCTCATCGTCAGCTCCTCAAGCCTTGCATCCATCCAGCCGCAGACCGTTCAACAGCACCGATGTCTCCACTGAACAAAGCGGGGCTGTGAAAATGCTGCCCATTACAGGCGCAAGACACAAGCGCCCCGGAGCTGTCCAGCAACGACAGTCAAATGGCGCCGACATTCCTCCCAATCAAAAACAGTGCTGGCATACCCGTGCTGCCGAGAAGGCGCAACCACCAAGCACCGAGTCTCCTCCTTGAAGAATGTCGTGGCCAAAAAATGCTGAAAACAGTCCACATCAGGTCCACACGACGTAACAACCAACACAAAGTGACACAACAAACAGAAAAACAACAAAAAAAGCAAGGCTCATGAGAGCACTTGCCGACGGCTGCCTACTCGGGCGCCATCTTGGACTTCAATTTAAGGAATGTGGATGACTTTCAGATCTATGCAAAAAAAAAGACACTTTCTCATTGAGGCCACTTGTATCCTGTTGAAAGGAAACCAATACAGTACCTGGTATGCATTGAATTTTTTGAATTTCAATGAAAAGAAAACGGAAGTGATGGTGTTTGGTCCCAGTGGCCCTTGGCCATCCCATCCTGCGGACTTGGGCCCCCTGTCTCTGTATCTAAAACAAACAGTCTCAAACTTGGGTTTTAAACTCGACAGTGATTTTAAATTGGATCAGCAAATAGGTGCTGTGGTTAACTACAGCTTTTTTTCATCTTAGGCAGCTGGCTAAAGTAAAGCCTCTCCTTTCTCAAAAGCACTTCGAAACAGTAATTCATGCCTTTGTCACATCTCGGCTGGATTACTGTAATGCATTTTACTTTAGAGTCAGACAATCCTCCATTAAGCATCTCCAGGTGGTCGAAAATGCTGCTGTTTGAGCCTTGACTGGTACTCGTAAAAGGCAGCAAATAACTCCTTCTCTGGCATCACTTCATTGGCTTCCTATACATTTTCGAGTTCTTTTCAAGATTCTATTATTTGTTTTCTAAATCTTTAAATGGCCTCGCCACACATTGACTGTCTGAGCTCCTCCGCCCCTATACATCTGCCCAGTGCCTCGGGTCCTTGGACCAGACAGTATTACAGGTTGTTTTTCCAGTTGTTCCGGATATACTGCGAACTCCCATCTTTAAAACTCAATTTGAAACTCATTTTTATTCTTTTTGGCTCATACTTGATTTTTAGTTTTACTGTGTTTGTACTTTCTGCTGTCTACCTTATTAATTAATAATTTTATTGTTGTATGAATTCTTCTTGGTCCATGTTCAGCACTTTGTATATAGTGGTGGTTGTTTTGAAGTGCTCTATAAATATATTTGAATTGAGTTGAGTTGATAGAGACAGATACTTACCCTCTCATCTGACTTGGTTCTTGTCATCTCGTTGATGTGCACTTGTGCGTGCTGTGCACCTCGACGGCAGTGTTGAGATTGCATCGAATCCTCTCGTTTTTCTTCAAGCTCATGTCTCTGTTTTTGCAGCTTCATCTTGAGGATTTCTAATTCATCCCTCTCTCTCATGTTTCGTTCAAGTTTTTGGTCAAGTTCTTGATGTTTTTTCTTAGCTTGCCATCTCATGCATTTGACTTTTTGTTTTGTGAATTCCTTTGCATTCTGTTTTCTCACCAAGTTGACGAGCCTTTTTGTTTTTTTTTCTTCAAGAAATATTCTGTACATTTGAGCATTCACTTTTTTCTTTGGGTGCATCATGATCCTGTCTTCATCCACATGCTTTCGTGTATTTAGTGTCTTTTTTAATATATCCCCTTGTTGTTGTCCACTGTTTTCTGGCACATAGGATTCGAAAAACATGTTTGTTTTTTCAAAAAATTCTTTCAGTTTTATTGCTGGTGATGCGTCTTTTAGTATTTTAGTATGTCTTTGCATTTTACTCCAAATGTTATCAATATGCTTGAAAAGTACAGTGATTGTGTTAATGATGCGCTTAATTTCATTTTTAACTCGTGAAACTTCTGTTCCATTTCTTTTTAATACTTGGTTTAAATATGCCATGCTTTTCTGCATTAATTCATTGGCTTGCTTTGCACCAATAATTGTCTTCCAATTATGGGTCACCAGACTTTGAATACACTCACCTGTCAACCACTGCTTTATTTGGTCGTTAGTTTCATTGAGATTTTTCTTGTGTTCCGTTGATTTCGAAAAATTCATCAATTTTAGATTATATTGCTTGGTTTTAATCTCATTATATTGTCTCCCCAGAATTTGACTATCTCTGTTTATGACAGTCAACGTTTGCTGGATAAGCATTTGTTCTTTTGTGGCTGTCTTTTTGCTCATCTCAATTTTCTGAGTAAAATGTTTCATTTGTAATTTCAAAGTTTTTGCAAGCAGGCTCTGGTCATGTTTTTCATCTTTTAGTCTTTCAATGTCCCTTTGCTGCTTATTGACCATCATCCTAAGGAATTCAAGTTCATGTTGACCTCCTTGTATTATTTTCCAAAGTTGTTCAGTATTCTGCATTTTATGACCAATGGATGACATCTCTCTGGTTCTCTGTGGTCTTTGTGTCAGGATTTCTTCGTTTTTCCTCTCACTTTGCTCACTCTTCTTCTGTTACCTTTGTCCGGTACACACACACACACGCACACGCACACGCACACACACACACACACACACACACACACACACACACACACACACACAATCTTTATTTAGATATGCATGTTATTACTGAGGAGGTTGTGGTCATTAAAAATAAAACAGTCACACGATGTTAAGAGTGGAATCAGCACACAAGCCACTATTTCATCTGAAATGTTCTCATGTTCTTTTTTGCCTTGCCCAGCAGAAGCCTAAAATAGTTAGTGTTAGCAAATAAACCAACACTCCCGTATTTTCCAAACTAAAAGGCGCACTGGATTATGAGGCGCACCTTCAATGAATGGCCTATTTTGTCATTTTTTTCATACATTGGGCGCACCGCATTATAATACACAATCTACAATGCATCCACTAGATGGAGCTACACTCAAGGAAACACCAACAGAACGATCAGATGTCAGTAAAACGTATTTAATAAAGCAGCGACACAGTTCATTTAACCAACAGCAAGTTATAACATTGACTCGTTAACATTGAACTCTCTTGCCGCTGCTCTATTTCCGTGTTCAACTGCGTAACCGATCGCCTTAAGTTTGAACTCTGCATTGTCAGCATGTCTCGAGCAAGGAGCCATTTTGGGGTCAAAATATTACCGTAATGACCATAGACAAGACACATCAAATTTTAAGGCGCACTGTGAGCTTTTTAGAAAATGGCAGGCTTTTAGGTGCGCCTTTTAGTGCGCAAAATACGGTAATTGAGATTTAGAACTGTACACAATTCCCTTGTGGCTCTGTACGTAACTGCATATTTGATCACCAGAGATGGGTACTTTACCCTATTTTGCCGTCCGCTCACGGTAGAAGTTTCGTAATTCAAGATAAGATTACCTTTATTTGTCCCCTTCATTCATAAACATTATTGAAAGCACATTAGCTGTGTTTGGCCCCCTGCTGAATCTCCTCCTCAAAATGCTCCTTGAAGGTGGGGTACCGCAATAGGGACATGTTCCCCTTGAGGAAGACCAGCTTGTCAAAGCTGGCACTGGCCAGGCTGGTGCTCTTTGCCAGGAGAATCTAGGGCAGGGGTCTCCAACTCCAAGCCTGGAGGGCTACTGTCCTGCCTGTTTTCCGGCTCTCCCAGCTGCAACACACCTGATCTCAACGTTTAGCTCATCAGCCAGCTCTGAAGCAGCCTTAGAACAATCCTAATTATTTGAATCAGGTGTGTTGCTCCTGGGAGAGCTGGAAAACAGGCAGGTAAGTAGCCCTGCAGACCCGGAGTTGAAGACCCCTGATCTAGGGAGTAGGGTGTTGTACTTCATAAATAAGATGAACCATGCCTCCCTGTGCTCCGCCGGTGAGTTCTCAATGCACTACACGCAGTTGGGGCCCCAGTGGCCAGTTTGGGGCATTCCAGAGGCATACAACACAGCCAGCTTTTTTAACCGGTTGGATTTAATTTTTTACAACTGCTTAAGTGTCAGACAAGATAGCATTTAGCTACAAACATAACCACCGTCGATCACCAGACTGACTGGCGATGTGTACATTTTTGGGGATGGTGGATGAGTGCTCCTCCTCTTGTCTGCTCAAAGCAAAGTGAAGTCACTCCCTCCCATATACAAACACGGTGAACACACATGAGACAAGCGACACGTGATATTTCACATTCGGTATGATTACACACGCAAGACACTCTGGGCGCACGCAAAACCCCATTCCGTTCTTGCCTAGTTCATCCTTTTAAAAAAAACTTCACATCCTCCATCCCCACAATGGGCATCCGGACGGACGGACCGTTCCGTCCCAGGGACGGAATGCCCATCTCTCTTGGTCACTATTCTACAATACTGGACAGTTGAGCACAAGAAAGTCTTCTTACTCCTTCTATTAAAGCTGAGTGGTTTAAAATGAATAACTCTGCACCTCTCTTTTGTAAATGCAGCAAGTACCTGCCAGATTAGCGGTTCACAGACAGTCACTTGCAACCTCCCAACCGCTTCACAACTGAATGGAATATTCATGAAGGATGTTCTTATGCATATGTGTCAAACTCAAGGCCCGCGAGCCAGATTTGGCCACCCTCGTCATTTTGTTGTGGCCTGCGAGAGCTTGAAAGGCCTGAATGTACAAATACAAATCGTTTAAACGCATGCTTTGACCAAAAACGACATTTCCCACAATGCCTGTCGACTATGTTAGTCGCGAAGTGACGGCTCACCGACACTACGTGGTGGTGCGTCAACATCAATCCTCATGATGATCCCAAATTGTCAAGGAAGAGAAAAGTTGATGCAGATGGAAGATTGTTTCAAGAAAGATGGGAAGGAGAATACTTGTTTGTGCTTCAAGGAGAAACGCATGTCTGTCTTATTTTCAGAAACGGTGTCAGTTGTCAAAGAGTATAATCTGTGTCGGCATTTTGACACCAAACACGGAGTTAAGTGCACAAAAGCTAGCCTTGAAGAAAAGCAACAAATTGTGCAAGAACTAAAAGGCAAACTGTGGCTGCAGCAAAATTTATTTGCAAAATCCACAGCCAAAAGCAATGCGGCATTGAAAGCTAACTTTGCTGTGTGTATTTTGTTATTTAGATTTGATGTCACATTATTTATTTGCAGCTGTTGTTGGAATTATGTTTTATGTGTGGATTTATTTGAGGATTTTTGAGATGACAAATTAAATGTATTTGTTATAACAGAGCAATAGGCAAACATTTTTTCTAGGCAACTGTAATGTTTTTCACTTTAAAAAGTGATTTAACATTAAAGAGTAGTTACATTTATTTTACATTGCATTCAATTTTATTAAGTTACAATTATAAGTTACATTTGGCCTTTTGAAGAAAGTCATTTTGCTGATGTGGCCCTTGGTGAAAATGAGTTTGACACCCCTGCTCTAAATTGTCCCTCACAGTGAGTGTGAATGTTTGTTCGTCTATGTGTGCTCTGCGATCGGCTGGCAACCAGTTCAGGGCCTACCCTGCCTACTGCTCGAAGACAGCAGGGATAGGCTACAGCACGCCCGCGACCCTCGTGAGGATCAACAGATTAGAAAATTCATGGATGGATGGACTTCCACTACTCACATCCTTATCTGCCTGTGCCTTGATCAAATACACTAAAATTGCGTTACACCACTTGCGGTTCAAGTTATAAACCTGCATTTTGCAAGTCTGATATCTAGTCTACTTTTTGCAACAACATTTGCAAATGCCCTGTGGGGCAAGACGGGAACACCCAGTGAGGTGTAGCATGTCTACCAAATTCACAAGCATAATGAACGAGACCAGTGGTTCTTAACCTTGTTGGAGGTACCGAACCCAACCAGTTCATATGCACATTCACTGAACCCTTAGTGAAAAATAAAAATATGATTAAAGAAGTGTTCCTTTAGTTTTGCCGGTGCGAGACTAGAGTTGCTCAACTTGACATGACAAATCATGTAGACAGGACGTTGAGTCCCATCACAGTCTGTGATGCATGCGAATCCATGTTGTACATATTCATTTGACCACTTTCTTTTTTTGCTCGACATAGCATGGATTAATTTGTTTTTTTAAATCACACGACGTACGATCACGACTGTCACACTGTGACTACTGAGCGAACTAAATTTCCCGCAGCACTGATTGGACAAGCAATGTAATGTGATCATCTGCAGCCAGTGATGGCCAAGCAGGCGTGTCATAACTGATTGACATGTTGAGTCGGGTATGTCTTAACCTCCATGGCAGAGGCCAACCCCTCAGACTGATTCACCGAACCCCGAGGGTGCGATCGAACCCAGGTTGAGAACCACTGAACTAGACCATCGCCTCGGCAAAATGACGAGATGCCCATTTTACGCCAAGCACAGACGACTTTGTAACCAAATTGTTGGAAGACTCGGCAGCAAGGTATAATGCCAGACTGCTCATTGAAGCGCAACGTGGACCAAAACACACTATAATACACTTGCACTGCCATGAAAATGAAATTTCGCCTGATTTTACACCAAGCGCACTGGCGCCAGTCTATCAAAATATAGCCCCGAGACAGTGTTGTCTCCGAGGACCGGCAACCCGAGGCCAAGGCCAAGGCCAAGGACTTGACTCCGAGGCCAAGGCCAAGGACCAAGGACTGATTTTGAAGCTGAGGCCTAGCCGAGGACAAGGTCAAGGATCAAGGACTGATGTTGAAGCCGAGGCCCAGCCGAGGACATGTATAAAACAATGCTATCATACCACTTGGCAGGTCTTCATGATTTGCAACATCCCTCCACCATAACCCCTAGCACCCCTCCGATAAAAGTAATTTCTTGGGCGATAAAATAGCCAAACATGATGTATCACTTGTAGGTGAAAAAAAAGTATAATTTTATATGTGTTCAGTAATTTCTGTTTTCACGGCCCTCTGAATAGGGTTTGTCAGTCGGCATGGAAGGATTACTCGCTCTGTTCGTTTTTGATCATTGATTGAAGCAGATGGTAGTTGCAGAAACAGTAGAATGATATCAGAAGCAGTAGCAGATAGCATAAGCAGATGCAGTAGCAGATGCAGGATAAGCAGCAGATTCAGGATAAGGAGCAGTAACAGGTAGCTGGTAATAACCCAAAGTAAACAAATGCAATTTAATGAATATATCTACCTTAGGCATCACAATGTAAATGTGTATAGTTGACATTAATTAATTTAATACCTTCAACTTCACAATAATAATAAATATTTCAATCAACCATGATTTTAAACTATGTATTATCAATATTCATTATTGTAAACGTGAGAAAGCATTCAGCAAACATAACTGGAATCGAGCAAAAGGACTCCAAATCCCAACGGCCAAACCCGGAAGTGAAGTGCCGGCATTATTGACTCCAACTGTAACGCAAATTACTTGGTTCAAACAAAAATTCTAGCACCACCACACAAACGTGACAACTGTGCAAAAATAACTAAATAAAAGATACCACTGTTACAGAAAGACTTTACACGGTATTTAAACTGCCGATCGCGAACGGTAACTGACCGTGATTGAAACGAACAGTGATGCCGCTCTTTAGACGCTGCGCTAACTGTCACCTGTCAGTGGCAGTCCCGCCCCTCTTAAAGCGCCAGATAAATTCAACAATATGGGTTTTCCTAGATAGAGTTTGTTTGATTTCTTCATGATTTTTGCGGTACTCGGACCCGAGGACATGACTCCGAGGCCAAGACCAAGGACCAAGGACTTGCCTCCGAGGTCAAGGCCAAGGACCAAGGACCGACTTTCGGTCCTCGAGCCGGTCCTTGGCCTCGAGGACCGGCTCCAGGACACTGCCCGAGACACAGCCACCTTCCAATAGCTGCCAGGACTGAGTAAAAGAGCAGCAGGCTTGGATAATGGTGAGCGAGAAAGTTGTCCTAGCTGGTGAGTGGACTGACTTCTTTGCAGCTATTGATCTGAACTTAAACCAAGATAGCATTTTGCACCCACAGTTATAACACAACCACTGGTCACCAGATTGACTAGCGATGTTCAAACTTTTTTTTCAGACTGTCGGGGGAGCCTCTTCTCCGCTCGAAATAAACCTGATGTATTTGCACGGCAAACAAAAACATGCGAGACCTGGTCTGAACCTAGCATAATAGAGCTCAACCTTATCAAATCAACATCCAGTACAATTACAATACACTATTTGACACACAGTGCTTCCCAAAGTTTATGCGCTTTCGAAACTCGTGCGCCTTATGTATAAAAATGTATGAAAATAGACTGGTTTATTGATATTCTGCTGAATAAGCCTTATGGTCTGATAAATATTGTAACTTAAACGATGGTCGAACAAACTATTATCCTTAACTTCAGATTTCAAAATGATGTCGCAAGAAACGTATTTTTGAAGCCCAAAGGCTTCAGATATTTTTATTCTGCTTTAACTTATTTACTTTACTTTCCAAAGATTTGTGTGTTTGTATTAATTTCATTACAGCAATTTTTACGAAAAGAATTCTCATTTGAATCTTGTGCACCAGCAATAAATCTCAGCAAGAAATTAAAACCCTGCCAACCTTCCTAAGAAGGGAGGGGAAAATAATTTTCCATTGTGATCACAAAATATTATTACTAATTGCAGCCTGTTGAACACACAATGGTGTGATAAAACATTAATTACTTAATAACAAGCAGTCAATATTTGGGTTAAATTTCCTGATTTAAATGGCTAGGGACAGACGTGATGCAAATAGACGTAATTTCCACAGACTGTGTCATTTTCACCGTAGAGATAGAAAGGAATGTGAAATTGTCATGAAGAAATCAATGTGTTCAAGTTAGGCGCGCTATGGCAAGTAAGCCGCGCATACAACTACAGTACTTCTCATACTACAAAGACCAATATTCTTTGCTGATAGAACACGAGCAAGTGCACACACAAACTCATGCCTCGTTCAAAGGTAGTAACACGTCCACAACTCCCACCGGAATATCATGATTTAAGGAAGGTATTGAGTAAAGCTCTCGCTCAATCATGAGCACCTCATCAATGCCAATTACGTTGTAGAACTGCTACCAAATTCAACTCTTCCCAACTCTCATTTCTACGAGGTATCACAACCGGAACAAGAGACACTAAGAGAGTACGTCTCCAGTGCCTTGGCTGCGGGACTTATTCGTCGATCTACCTCCCATGCGGGGGCAGATTTTTTCTTTATTGAAAAGAAAGATAAGACATTGAGACCATGTGTGGACTATCGGCGGCTAAATGATATCACCATATGTCACCATCAAGAATAAATACTTACTTCCTCTGTTAGACTCTGCCTTTGCACCTTTACAATCAGCTACCGCGTTCTTTAACCCCTGAGGCTGAGGGCAACTTTGCTGAAACTGCGTGAAAAAAGGTGCACCCAAAGTAAATTTGTCGCTGTTCTTGAACCATTTGGAGTATCGGCATAGTTTTGGTCTCTTTTTGAAATATTCAAAATGTTACCATTTTGAATATTTCTCCCATACAGTAAGAATCTGTGTAAGTGCTCCTGTCACTGAACTATGGATGTTTGAAAACAGAAAAAAAAGGTGAATCTTATGTTCGTCTAATTTCTTTTCACAAAATCTGCCTTGAAAATGAATTTAGAATGTTGATTAGGACTTGAAAACACTACATGATCAAAGCTTGAGGTCTCCCCAAGTTCCAGTTCAAATTTGACAATTGTAAAATGTTGGGCACCATTCAAATCTCCAGAAACTCAGCTTTTAAAACATGTATAACATGTTCACACATGTACTCAGTTGACGACGTGCATCAGTGATTAGTTTTGACAGATGACAGATGGCCCCTCGGTGGGCCATCTGCAGTGCATAAAATTGCCCTTTGTGTTGACTAATGCCCTTGCCGTGTTCCAGAGATTCATTCATGACATGTTAAGGATGGGGTCGGCAACTTGAAATATTGAAAGAGCCATATTGGACAGAAAAAAAAAACAAAAAACAAATATGTCTGGACCCGCAAAAAATTAAAAGCCTTATAATGAAGGCAACACATGCTGTATGTATCTGTATTAGCTATATTAGCCTACTATCAAAATGACTACGTTGGCTACAAATAGACAATGAGCCTTCATGATTAAATGTTTTTTTTCCCTGTAGTGCATCCTGTGAAGCAGGGGTGCCCAACCTTTTTTGACCGAAGATCTACTTTTCGATCAACCAGCCTCCTGAGATCAAGCCATTCTCGCACGTGCACATACGCATGCACTTACACATGCATGCCATAATGAGCAACAGCCATAACGGCCCCTAAAATGAACGAGGCATGGGATGCACTTTTGCAGTGTGTTATCTATCATGGCTCACGTGTACCATTTAAAAATGCTTCTGTCGGCCCTCCAGATTCCCATTCTTTGCCAGTACCCTTGGTGAATTGGACATGAAACGCCAGTTTTGTTCACAACAGCCACCTGCCTGGCATCCCGCCATGCTAATAGAAACATGTGTCGCAGGCTATGATGCAAATCCTCATTGACAGAAATGTTGACATTTAATATTTATTCGACACATTTTTACAGCATTGGAAAAGGTTAAGCATGTTTGTGTCATGTTTGCTCTCCTACAGAAACCATATTAAAACAAAAAATATATTTCCCTCAGCCATCTTTTTCCATTTTCAAACATTTTTGAAAAAGCTCCAGGGAGCCACTAGGGCGGCGCTAAAGAGCCGCATGTGGCTCCAGAGCCACAGGTTGCCGACCCCCATGCAAAGGGATTTGCTTAACATAACTGGAGTGAAGGGGGTTTCCCTCCAGCAGGTGCACCTGTTCCTTGTTCCCAATCGAAGCCTTGCGTAGTACAGTATTTAAGTTTCGGATTGTTCTTTCGGATTGTTGACCTTGCTCGCTGTAGTGCCTCAAGTGTTATTTTCTAGACCTTCTTGCTCATTTCCGTTGAGACTCCGGTTTTGTAAGAATTTTCGTGATAGAGGTTTTTGCTGATTTTGGTTTTGCGTGTATGGACTCTTGCCATTTCATTTTGTGTATTTTCGGGTTTAGCTGTTACCTTGCCTTCCGCAAGTGCTTTCTGTTCATGTTTCATTTTCCTGGCTTTTTGTCGCCAGAGATTTTCTGTTTGTACCTTGTCGGGCCTTCGTTTTTTCTTAGATAAACATTTGTTACGGATTTTATTAGTATTGACGTTTGTGGGATCCTATCACCAATCGGTTTGTCCAAGAACAGTATCAAGGTGTGATTGTGAGCATGAATGGTTGTTCGTCTATGTGTGCCCTGTGATTGGCTGGGAACCAGTTCAGGGTGTCCCCCGCCTACTGCCCAGAGACGGCTGAGATAAGTTCCAGCACACCCGCAACCTTTGTAAGGATAAGCAGATCACAAAATGGAGTGATGGATGTGGTGTTTAAAAAAAAAAAAAAAAAACACCTAGTTGCGCCCTCTACACATTTTTCACCAAACAGCCCAGATGAACTTTTCACCAAAATCTACCAAAATTTGGAAGCATATGTAACAGCACAAGATCTACAGAAAGTCTATCAAGCCCTACTCTAAACTGAACAGAAAGTTGACCATTTTTAATTTCCTTTCAAATTTTGTCTCAATTTTGGCATTTTATCGATGCCATTTTATCCAAGTACAGTAGCTTTTAATCTGATGTACCTCATTTTCAAAAAATTCCAACATGTCAGTGCCCCTGGGATAAGCTGTGCGTCCGTCACCATTGTGAGGACAAGTGGCTTGGATAATGGATAGATGATTGTCCTAGTTATTACTTTAAAATATTCCAATCATTCAAATTCAGTTTTTTCTTTCAAAATTAAACAACTAACATTTTGACTGCTTTTATTTTTGACGTTTTATTCCTCCCCCAAATCTCTGCATTTTTTGGCCGACTCGAATTTGTTCAGATCATTCGTGTCGTTTGACTGTTCAGCTCAATTCCTTGTCTGCCTTTTATTCCCAAAATGTTTAAATAAAAGCCCCCAATTTAAAAAATTGAGTTTTTCTGTGCAATTTATATTTTTTAATGACTCAGCATAATTCACTTTAAACTCTTCGGCTCATTCGTATTCTGAAAATTCTCCAAACTATCAAAGTAAAAGCCACACAATTATTTTAAAAAATATGTTCTATACTGATTTGTAATTTGGAATTTTATAATTGTTTTTTATAGTCAACAAAGCCTCACCATGAAGTATTCACAAATGCGGCTTTTTACTCCGGTTTCAAATTTACACACATTTTTTTCGTCTCATTTTGTTGTTCTCATTTTTATTTTCACAAGTCTTGGGATTTACTGTGTTACATTATGACCACAGTATCGTGTTTTATGCTATAAAATGTGGAAATATGTGTTGCTACGACAGAAAAATTCCTTGAAGTTGGGGCCCAGCTTTCCCATTCCAGAGTAGACCGAGGGCCCATTCATAAATTATGATTTCTGTTGACTTCTGTCATGTTTGTCTGGTGTCTTTTCCAGGGAAACCAAGACAAGTATTATAAAAAAAATGATGAGATTTGTTCGAGAAAGAAAAAAAAAACATGGCGACAAAGTTCACAAATCCCCGCCCCCCCATGCGTCTCGCGCTCTCTTTTTATCTCGTTGGGAGGGGTGAAGGTCAGCACAATCAGCATTTTGAGCAGCTACACAGAATGTAGTCGAGTGCATGAGCAGGCAACTTTGCTTATCTGCAAAATAACTGGTCAGCATTCAATGGTACAAACAGTTACCGGTACTTACATTTTAGCCCTGTTAGATGTCAAATTCCTAATACACCGGCTGATCGCCTCAATACAACTCCACAGCCTCAGGTAGAACCAGCTTCTTAGAAAAAAAGTAGTTTATTCAAGAATACTAAAAGTAATTTTTTTGTTTACAAAATTGGAGCCAGTATACTAGAACTGTACTTTCGAAATGCTATATTTTTATGAAGTTCAGCTTAAGCATACTGGTGCGTACTGAAAAGTATACAAACAGATACTTATACTATACTTTTAAAGTTTAATTTGTTCCAATTGAGTCTGAAAAAGAGCACTATATACTTATACTTGCGTTTATAAAGTATACTTCATATACATACATTTTCGTAAGGGCCCCACTATGTTGGACACTTTATTACTCTGTGCCACATGTCTGTTTACAAAGTAGCTGGCTTTCAAAGCACTTTTCAAGCTAATGGTCATTGTCATGATGTACATTCTGTGGAGCTGAAGTTGTCATTATTATCTTTTCTCTCAAAAGTTCAACAGACTTTGCTAGTTGAATTTTTGGTTTCTAAAATGGCGTATAAGTTTTGAGGGCTTCAATGCTTTTTTTTTTGTAGAATATTAATCCACACTTGGTACACTGGGCTCTCGGCTTTGCCTCATTGCTTCTATTCACAAAGCTGTATTTAATTAAGTCATGGCTACAGTTGTGCTGTTTTTGTTGTTGGGTTTTTTTTCCTTTTCGTGTGGTTTGGCACAACAACAATTTCGATTTTGGTTTTGAAATACTGATCATGATTTTAGTTGCGCAATGTCTTCAACAACTTCAACTTCAATTTGCAGGTAAGTAACATTGACCTTGTAGCAAGAAACATTGTTTTCTTAACTGAGCTTCTCCTTGTCAACAGCAACAGCTAATTTGTCTCTAACTCTTTCGGGGACAACGGTTACTAGAGTGGACAGCTCTTAACATGCTGTTTTCTCATATATTAATTAATCTTAATGTCACAGTTGTGTATCAACCTCTACAATGGACCCTTATGTGTGTTGCCATCCACTGCCATTATTTTTTTCATGCCTAGAGATGAATAAAAACACTTGAGAAAAAAAATCCTGATGTCGGTTATTATTTGTGCATGAAAGGGTTAATTAGTTACAACACTGCCCCATGTCCAACAGTGGCAAAATTAAAATTATTCTGAAGCCTACTTGCTGGCACTTGCAGGCCAATTTTTTTTAAGAATGACTGCTTTCGAGTGGCCTCCAAGTATTCACACTTCTAAGTTTCCAACTCTATTTCGCCCCACTGCACCAGTCTAGCCTCACAAGAAACAACTCCAACCGATGTAAGTTTTAAGTAATAACAACCATACTATGTCCTTCAGGTCAGTATCTTTAGCTATCATCTTGGTATAGGGGTGGAAGATACGTGACTGAAACAACCAGTAAAAATTTGGCATTGCAACATCTAATTGGTAATTTTCTGACTATTCTACAACCTCAACATCTGATCGGCTGAGCCTGAAAGAGGATTGTGTGCCAGGCAGTGACTCTATATGGTTCTGGCTGCCTATTGTCAACAGGTAGTATCCAAAACGGCCCTGCAGTTGGTAGCCATCAGCCGTCAACAAGTGCTCTTCAAGAGCTTTTTTTTTTTTTTGTCACGTGTTTTTTTTGTCACGTGGTGTTTGTTGTCATTTTGTGTGGACCCGAAGTGTACTGTTTTAAGCATTTTTGGCTACACATTCGCCAAAGGAGAAGAATCTGTATGTGGTGGTTGCGGCTTCTTGGAAGGAATGTGGGCTCTATTTGACTGTTGCCACTGGACATCCCCGGGGCGCTTGTGTTTTTGCGCCTGTAACGGCCAGCATTTTTCACAGCCCCGTTTTGTTGAGCGGAGATGTTGGCGCTGTTGGACAGTCTGCGCTGGTGCAGTTGGAGCGTCGGCGCGGGGCGCGGCTGCATAGTTGGAACTGGGAGTCTCCGCTTGGAATTGAAACGGATTTACATGGGACAGGAGAAGTTAACCAATCTCTTTTTTTGTCGATGGACGCTACAGCTTCTTGTTTATTTTGAAACTTAGCTTGTAGCCGACATGTGCACATTTTGAGTATGAAGTCTCTGATTCACTGGTGAAAGGACACATCGAGAACTGCTTCAAACAACAAAATGTACGCAGGAAAAGTGATTAAGATTGCACGACTGTCCGTGTTTTTTGTTTTGTGTTGTGTTAGATTATTTACGTAGTTATTTTATGTTAACTGTTTTATTAACTGTTTGGTTACAGCTGCAGTTGTTGCGAAAGTGCTATATAAATAAAGATGTATTGTACTCACTACTTGATACTGCACCTCTCTTAAAACACTACTCATAGGTATCAAATCACCCAGAATAAAATATTTTAAATGAGATGAGTAGACGCCAACATCTATTCACAATGTGCCCAAGGACATATGGACAACTACATGCATGCCACGCGGGCCTTTCATCCAGTTCACAGTTTTTGGACCGGAGTCACTGAAAAGCTCTCTCCATGTTTGGACCACAGCATTCAACTGTAACCATCACTCTGCTTTGCTATGAAACACTACAGAAATAGATCTTACAACTAAATACAAGAACCCATTATTGGTCTCTCTGGCTATTGCAAAGAAAATAATCTTTCAAAATTGGAAAACTAAAAATTTGATCCACATAAGCCACTGCCTCAACTACAATCCATACACTGCAATAGAAAAACTATTGGCTCAAGAAGAAATATGTCAGCCTTTAATGATAATAATGGATTAATTTCAGTTCCAAACCTGGCCCATCAAAACTAAACTGAGACAAAACTATTTAAATCACTCTCCATAACACCTTACCCCATAAGTCAAAATGAAACACGCCACACCTTTCCGTTCTTGACCTACACTGTCGCGCCACAAATGTTTTTTTTTTTTCTTCCTCTACACCAGGGGTGGCCAACCCACGGCTCGCGAGCTGCATGCAGCTCTTTGGCTGGTTCAATGCGGCTCCCGGACTTTCACACAACAATTGTTGAAAACGCCTCAGCGACGGCGCTGCCATTCAAACGAAGGCGCTAAATACACAGAACGTACTACGTCAGCCTATCAGCAATCCCGTTACTTGATTGACATAGAGGGCAACAAATCAGATGACTGCATCACCGTCATAAGCAAACAACGGCACTTAAGCGCTAAGCTATTCAGCGAATTACGTCTGATTTTAAGGCAGGGGTGCCCAATACGTCGATCAGAATCGACCGGGAGCCAGCGAACTGGTCCCAAGTCGACCGCAAGGGGTGGGAGGAGGAAATGGGTGGGGAAAAAAAGATTTGTTTGTTTGTATCTTTAGCTTTGTTCATTTTCAGCCCGTTCCAACTGTTGCTCATCGTGGTGTGCGTGCATATGTGCGCGAGTGCACTGGTGGGCACCCGTGTGTGTGTGTGTGTGTGTGTGTGTGTGTGTGTGTGTGTGTGTGCGCGCGCGCGCGCGTGTGTGTGTGTAGGTATGCTTGCACGTGCGCGATCGGGTCGTTCGTGGGAAGTTGGTCGCTTCAAAAATCCATCTCTTCGTCTCTGACTGGTTGGCCACCCCTGCTCTACACCCCCTCACGATCGACTTGGGACCAGTCTGCGAGCTACCAGTCGATCGCAATCGACATAATGGGCACCCCTGGTCTTTCGGCATGAAAGAAAAAATAACGGCAGTGGATGGCAACACACATAAGGGTCCGTTGTAGTGGTTGATGAACAACTGTGACATTAAGATTAATTAATATAAGGGAAAACAACATGTGAATAGCTGTCCACTCTAGTAACCACTGTCCCTGAAAGGGTTAATGCCACTATCAAATATGTCCTTGGTATCCCTATGGCATTGTTTTGATCATTTTCTCTTATCCTCCTAATTATTATTATGTTTTTAATCATCATATTGCCATAATCCTCCTCACTAACATATGAGACACTTGTACAAATTATTGTAATTATTATTTTTGTGATTAAATATATTTGTTATACTGGATTGTTTCCTCTTTGTCAGGTTGTATGTTTTTTAATCATTAATATTGTATTTCTTTTTGTCTGTCTTTTTATTATCATATACAGTAATCCCTTGCTACAACACCCTTCATCCTATCTTTTTTTTTTTTTTTTTTAAACAGTGGATTGTGTTCTGCATCCTGATTGGCTGAGGGACTAATATCAACAATCTCCACGCCTCATCAATGTACAGCTTGCCAAATTTTCTTCATGTTAAAACCCACAATGTTGACGAAACATTCTTTGCGGTATTTCTAAAAACTGTCAGTTGTTTGTAAGAATTGTTTTTGTTTTTTTTTTTTTTCATGCTTGGGCCCAAAAAAAGGTTTACTCTTTGGTTTGATTCAATACAGTATTATATTGTTTACGGAATAATTGTAAAAAATGAAGATGACTACTTCGCGGATTTCACTTGTCACTGGTACTTTTTGGAATGTATCCCCCGCCATAAACGAGGGATTACTGTATACAGAATGTGGATTATGTTCTTCCTTCCCTTAAAATGTTTATTTTGGTCATACTAAGTAGATTTATTAAAGGTGACAGTCGTGCCTGTGGTGGTCGGAGCACTCGGGGCAGTGACCCCCAAACTGGATGAGTGGTTGCAACAGATCCCGGGAACAACATCGGACATCTCAGTCCAGAAAAGCGCAGTGCTGGGAACAGCAAGGATACTGCGCAGAATTCCTCAAGCTTCCTGGCCTGTGGTAGAGGACCCGAGCTGAATGGGGAGGGGACGGACACCACCTGAGGGGTGAGACGAGGATTTTTTTTTTTTAATATAAAGTAATCCCTCGCTATAACAAGGTTCACCTTCCGCGGCTTCGCTGTTTCAACACCCTTCATCTTTTCTTTTTTTTTTTTTTTTTTAAACAGTGGATTGTGTTCTGCATCCTGATTGGCTGAGGGACTAATATCAACAATCTCCACGCCTCATCAATGTACAGCTTGCCAAATTTTCTTCATGTTAAAACCCACAATGTTGACGAAACATTCTTTGCGGTATTTCTAAAAACTGTCAGTTGTTTGTAAGAATTGTTTTTGTTTTTTTTTTTTTCATGCTTGGGCCCAAAAAAAGGTTTACTCTTTGGTTTGATTCAATACAGTATTATATTGTTTACGGAATAATTGTAAAAAATGAAGATGACTACTTCGCGGATTTCACTTGTCACTGGTACTTTTTGGAATGTATCCCCCGCCATAAACGAGGGATTACTGTATACAGAATGTGGATTATGTTCTTCCTTCCCTTAAAATGTTTATTTTGGTCATACTAAGTAGATTTAATGATTTTGCTTTTGATTATTTTGTTTTGTTTGTTTGGAAAAAAATGGATTGTTTACTATTGTAATAAATACTGTATTCTCTTAGTTCTATAATTAATGTGAAGGAGACCGTCCCTGGAAACTAACCTCACTGAGGGGTGGCCATCTTGAGTTTCAAGGACAACCTTCCTCGACCAAATTTGAGCAGTCAGGACCGTGAAGCCATGTGATTTGTTCCACTGGTGACAAACAGAGCAATTGGAATTAATCCCACGAGGTGATGACACTCACCCACACCAAACAACTATAGGAAGTTTGAAAGCAGTCAAGCTAACTCCCTGCTTCGATTCAATTCTGGCTAGCTACAGAAACAGTCAGACTGGACTGTGAGAATCATCACTTACCGGGTCAACAGTTGTCTCCGCCTGGCACAGAGCATCCTTGGAATCAATAATAGTTTGCTGGGCTAATTCTGGTGAATTATTCAAGAGAAAAAGAGTACAATTCAGTTCTCTGGGAGAAAATAAGGTGGACCCAAGCTATTACTTTTATCATCAATCTCTTCATGGAGCTGAACTAAGTAGTCTTGCAACAAATTTAATTATTTAAAGTAATGTAAAAGAAAATTTGTGGAGCAGTTTTTAATTAATTAATTATTTTTTTTAAATTAGGTAAATGTGTCTACAAATGTATTTTCTCAGTTCTGCTTCCTTCATCTAAAACAGAAGTAAAGGCAGACGCTATTGTCATATTTTTTCGTCTTACGTTGATACAAATATTGTTGAATATTTTTGCCACCCTTTGAAAAAAAAACGGCAAAAAGTTGATAAATAAATGGTGTTTTTGATGTTGATGAGATAAGGAACAACGCCTGGCAAAATCGAAGCAAAAAAGTAATTTGCACTTGATTTTTGCGTGATCACAAATTGTTGGTTTCAATAAGATTCCAGATTAGATTAAAATCAGAATTCATATATCTACTATATAACTACTTACTTCAGACAGCATACCAACGTCAAATGCACCTTGTCTTCAGTTGTGTCGAAAATCCAAATCATCCCCAAAAAAATGAACATTTGTAAGATGTCTACTAAATTTATGATCAGGCAAAAAAATTCCTTCCAAACAGTTTGGCAGTGACTGAGATGTGACACGTTAGGTGTTTGTGTGCTTGGATGCTTTGCAACGTTAGGGAGATAAAACATCATTTTTCTCCACCTGCTCTCAGTTGATAAGGCCATTTATGGGTTGATGCTCAAATCTCACGTCACCATTTATCTACCAAAAACACTCAGGTTTTAACATTCCCGCGACACACAAGACACACTCTACATACTTTGAATACATAATAAATTACTCTATTTTGTTTTACCTTCAACACGGAGTGACAAGGCAGGATCACATCAGATTGTCGTCATCTCTCACTTCCCTCTTTTTAACCAATCGGTCATCATTTGATTGAGCCACACCAAAATCTGGAAAAAATTATTTATGTTTTGCTTTACATTTACTTATTTATTTATTTTCCAAGGTGGTGTCGTAGTTGACAGCTGTCGGCAAGTGCTCTTCAAGAGCCTTGCTTTTTTTTTTTTTTTTGTCTTGTTTTGTCACTTGATGTTTGTTGTTACGTCATTTGGACCCGAGGTGAATTGTTCTGGTTGTTTTTTTTTTTTTTGGCCACAACATTCATCAAAGGAGAAGAATCTGTGTTTGGTGCTTGCCTGATATATTTGCAATGTAAAATGAGTTTTCGTGCATGTTCACACCTTTCAGAGTTGTGTTGTTTTCTTGGCGAACGGTGCTTTGAGTAAACATTCACAAACTTTGTGTTGCAACATCACAAAGGCCTAAAAACTCTTCTCAGGAAATATGAGGTAAATCTGGTCTACCCGCTCAAAGAAAAACATCAAAATGTTGCCACTGCCACGATTAAAAAAAATAACTTTGTAGATGTCTTCAGGCCGAAACTCATCAAATGTGTCAAATATCGACAAGATACAGTATTATCATGTGGGTCAAGTTACAGCAGCCTTTGTGGTCAAGGCAACACCATTTTTTTTCATTTTTAACAATTTATAGACGTCCATTTCTCCAAGTACAGTTGCCTTTAATCTGATCTACTTAATTTTCAAAAAATTCCATTGTGACAGTACCTCAACATTGCCGGCGCTGCGAAGACTTTTTATAGCTGCTCGCAGCTCTAGTTATTGTTATTATTGTTGTAATTACTATTGTTTTTATTATGATTATTATTATTAGTCGATGATCGCACTTTTAATCCTTCCAATTTCTTACTCAATCATGTGCAGTTTTGACGAATTTAAATGTCCCCCCTCGCTAAAAAACAAGTTATAACCCTAACTTTACACTCTTCTACACTATCTTGTCCGCCTTGTTTGCAAGAAACCCCGTTAATCTCACCCTTTAAAAATGGTTTGGTTATTTCATTAAATTTTTGGATTGTTTGTGCCAGGTCAAAATTCTGGATTATTTCTTGTGAAAATCAACTATTTGCTGGTTCAAATTAAACATTTATGGGGTTGTATCCGGTCGAGTGGTTAGCACGTCGACCACACAGTGCAGAGGTCGTGGGTTCGATCCCGGCTAAGGCCTTCCTGTGTGTAGTTTCCATGTTCTCTCCTGTGCCTGCCTGGGTTTTCTCCGGGTACGCCGGTTTCCTCCCACATTCCAAAAACATGCATGGCAGGCTGATTGAACAGTCCAGATTGTCCCGAGGTGTGAGTGTGAGCGCGGATGATTGTTCGTCTCTGTATGCCCTGTGATTGGCTGGCAACCGGTTCAGGGTGTCCCCCGCCTACTGCCCGAAGACGGCTGGGATAGGCTCTGGCACCACTCGCGACCCTAGTGAGGATAAAGAGGATCGAAAAATGGATGGATGGGTTATCTCCCTGTAATGTTTTTGTTAGGTCAAAAAACCTTAAGTATGACTGGAGGCCATGACAGCCATCATCGTACTATGGCTACACGCTCAGAACCGTGATCAAGTCAACTACACTTTTGACATTTTGATGTCTTCATTTATCACCTTTTTGGTCAGTAATTTACTCATTTTACTCTTTTGAAAACCATCAAATTGCCTTGTAACTGCATGTGTTTTGGACAAGGCAAGAGCGGGAATCATCAGCTCAAACGCCTCGAGATGGTCATACTTTGTGACGCAGACAGGAACCCCACAGCAGTAATTTACTGTACATCTGTTTTATAGTTCATCTGACCCTTCTCGCCTCCAAATAGAATACACTGTTAATTTTCCGACAATTCGCCATTTTGTCTGCTGAAGCAAGAGGTTCTCGCATAAAATTCAAGTTAGATTTAGATAAGTTAGTCAGCATAATCATACATTGCACTCTTTATTTTGCACTTATTTATGTCTTTTTGATGTTTGGATGCCAATGACGTCGTACTACACTTCCATCTTAAAAACGTGTTTGTGAGAAAGTCATGACCACATCCAACTCAATGGCTACAGGCCACTTTGGTTGATAACGCAGTAAGTCAAATAAAATGTATGGTGGTTAATTTGCAACTCGCCACCAAGCGTTTTGCCGTGAATTGCATGAGACCTACAAATTCTGTGCTGGTTAAAGTGGTCCAGCTCATGCCATAGTGCAGGGGTCTCAAACTCATTTTTGTCGGGGCGCGTAGTTACGGTTTCTCTTGGAGGGCCGTTATAACTGTGAATTTTGGAATGGGCTTGTCCCACAGCAGCCGCATTTCACTCTTCGCCTCCTCCTCCTCAATGAAGATTAATTGTCTTTTCATACACGCATCGGCCGCGCGGGGATAGTTGGCCAGGAGCTAGCTGGAGGCCAACGGCGGCTACACCGTCAGAGCGTCAAGTGAGAGCCGTCTTCTACGCCACCAACACAAGTCACTTCGCCTCTCTCAGAAGGCAATGCTGATGTATGTTAATTACTGTATAAGGTTTTATAATTAAAGATCTCTGTGAATACATGTACCGCTGTAGTGTTTGTCTCAAATATGTGAAGTATAAATACTGTTTACATATTTTCAACATGCTGGTACTTACAGAAAAATTCCTAGGGGTGTGTGTGTGTGTGTGTGTGTGTGTGTGGTTGGGGCAAACTGTACTTCGCGGTTTTTCAATTATCGTGGCCGGTTCTGGTCCCTATTAACCACGACAAGTGAGCGATCACTGTACTTTGTTGCGCATGAACTGCTACATCGTGTGCATAAAATTGTTGCAAGGTTTGCATGAAGTAGTTTGAAGGAGCCATGGCTGGCTTGCGGGTCACTTTAACAGGAAATTCAAACGCACTTTCTTTCAAAGTTGAAAGTGAAAGGAAAGGTGGACAGGGACGGTGTGGTCGAATTTTATTTTAGGCTGGGGAGACATCATGAAAAGCCTGGTATTGCAATGAATCATTACAGTATCACCGAGACATTTGTTGAGAGCCAGGTTGCTTTCCCGGTGGTGGTCGGACCTGGACGCCAGGATCGATTTCATTGTGCAGCAACAGCAAGAATCTGAGATGGTTAACGGTGGATGTATCCGAAATGTAATTTTTTGTCATAATATCACTATTTAATGTTGGTATAAAATAAAAATGTAAGATGCAATAATTTCTGGCTCTTGGAAGGCACTCGGCTTCAGTGAGACGCGAGTCTGTGAAGGTGCGTTCGATTTGCACAAAATAGTTACGGCGTGCAGGAATAAATAGATCGTGCACATGAAATACTGAGTAGTCTGCACGAATAAGTTGCTTGTGCGCACAAATTAGAAGTTCGCGCGCATAAACTATTTTTTCCTAATGTTATGTCTGGGGCCTGCGTCATACTCTAACAGTGGTTGTGTTCGTCGAGTGAGAGTGCGTTCCGCTCCTATTCATTTCCGAACACAGCCGGTATTGGCGAACCGTGTCGACAGTAGAAGCGCCTCGTATGCGCACCGGCAATCCGAATTTCGTGCACTCTGAATATCGGAACGGCAGTTTTGAGCAACGCTCTGAGTTTACAAACGGTCGTAGTGAACCAATGTGTGCTCAGACAGTATTTCCAAAAGCACCCCACGTTTGCGAACCGTGGGCTGAGGGGAGGGGTGGTTTAGGGAGGACTTTCATCGTCAAGAGGAAAACAAAAACAATGTACACGATTTTCATGTTTGTGACTGATAAACTGTCACAACTGATGATTGTATGTAAATTTTTTCATGAGGGTCGTCGTAATTTTATGTGTCACTTTTGCATCTCGTCGAGTTATATTTTCTTCATAATAGCCAGAAGTGACACTACTTCCGGTTTGATGTATTGAAAAAGAAGGCTCTCTACAAAGACACATTTTTATACAATTATGTAACCCCTTGGGTTATAGACATACACGGTCGTGAAAACGTCATCGTTTTTTAAAATTAAGTATGAAAATAATGCACAGACTATCAAGTAAATTTGGTAATTTGTTGATCAAGATTGCATGAATAATTTGAACTCTCAAACATATGAACAAAGAATAAATTAGAGCTGGACGATCATAAAATGATCAATTTTGTCGATATTTTGACGACTATGCCTGCTCTCCAAATGCAGTGTTGCTCTTTTTTAATTTGGTAAAAAAATTACCTGGCTTCCGGATTTAAATTTTATAGATTAGTGGAATTTCCCGTTCTGTTGAGTACAGCTCGTGCTGAACTGTTATGATGTGTCAATGAGTTAAAAAAAATGTGGACGGCACCGATAATGAGAGGCCCTCGTTGTACTTGAACGGGGGGAAAAAGGAAGGTAAGTTAAAATATTAAATAATTAATTATGGCAAAGAACATGGTCTTTTATCGATTTTCCGGACAAACTCTGCCGTAACTCATCAGGCTCACCGTTTATCATCGTGAAAATGTTAACTGCTTTGGAGATATTTGCCCGTTGGCCTTGTCAATATGAAAAGCGACTGACTTTGTGTTATGTTGTATTTGTGATGTATTTTCGCTTCTATTCATAAACTACCATGTAAAATATTTGCATCACTCACAACTGCAATCCGTGAGATGGTATAATTTACCCCATCCGGTACATGTCCGCATCACTGCTCTCACCAAATCCGATGTAAAACAACTGTTGCCAAAGTATTCATATCTCAGTTCGTCAGTGTAATGTGCTGTATGATTTTGAACAAACTCGCCCTGTTCTTATCATTCTGTCTTAAAACTGTGGCACAGTCAGTTAGCATGGGGTAGCGCTAGCGAGCTAACTAGCTACTTTAATTCCTAAAAAAATGGCTACAGTAGTAGCTACAGTAGAGTAGAATGGTGCACACAAATCCATATGCATGTTTAGAATAGCACCAGTGACATTAATAAGTTGAGCTTTTTTGAGGGTAAGTAATACATGTCAGGGGAATTGCCGCTGGGGAGCTTGACAGTGTGAAATACTCTTATACTGTACTTGGGTTCCCTCCTCGAAACCAAAGCAAGATGGACTCATTTTCGGCTTTTTAGAGCGTGGATCGAATTTTGAAAGGTGATTAAAAATTGTCAGCATATTAATTGTAGAGCACTGTGTGTTGTATATATTGTATTGTATTGTATTCGCCCGATCCACATGCAGAAACAAGAAATGCTCGATACTGATGATGTCCGATCGAGTTATGTTGACTGAGATCTCAGCTACATCAGCAGGATGTGTTATTCAATATTCGTTCTTAAAATTTCTTTGCTTAAAACGACAACAATGATGGCGAAAGAAATGTTACACAGATAGCCAGATAATGGATCTAACTCAGAACTGTGTTTTGTATTTTATAGGACATTGCATAGCAAAAAGGCTTTGGCAGAGACATCTTCATCACACATTTCCACACTCTCATCATTTCATCAGTAAGTACCCAAATTTTCACTGAACAGTCTTACAGACAAGTGCTGGCGTTTCTTGAGATCTTCTCTCAGAATATTGCACCCATGTCATGACTGTCAGGATTTTAATGACAGTGTTCAATATTCTGCTTGCGAGCATTACATGACCAAACCCAGAAAACAGGTTACCTGTGACGGTCGTTACCTGATCCCTTAGGCACTGTGATGTCATTTTCAGTCTGCAGCAAGTGGCAATACATGGCACAATCGAAGCCCCCTGAGATGGATCAAAACGGGTGGAGTTTTCTGCTTCACTCATAACCTACAAACACAGTATTGATTAGTGTTTGCACTAGTGGGTAAGCATAGAGCATATTATTGTAAGACCATTTCATAATTAACTTCCCCTTTTATGTGCAGGGTTCTATGTTTAACCTTTTCGGGTGGTAGTTTTTTTGGGCCACCATGAGCCAAATTGTGGTGGCCCTGCCAGAACCAGCACCGGTTGCTTATATCACTGCCGTTATGCCGATACCTCATCTGTCAGAATTTGGTCAATGGAATAATTTTTCAAAAATCCATACTATTACCGTAGTCATTCCCCACTTGTGTGTTCTGTTTATTATTTATTTCGCCAATTTTGTGTGTTGAAGATGGCTTTCTTTCTTTGAGAAGTAATGTCAAAGATTGAACAAAAATACAGCTGTTGGGCTCAAATGAAATGTGATGATCACAACACAGCACATCAACAGAACTTGTCACTTCATCACCACAAGCACAATACCACCTAACAAAATAAAAGATTACTCTAATATTAAGTAATAGAAAATAGTAAATATCATGATTCATGATAAAGATAACCTAATTAATAATGAAACGTAATGGTAAAATTGTAGATATTATATATTAATATGTATTTATGAAACTTGTTGAGTCATTTGTATTTTTACCTCTGTGTCCAGTCTATATAGACCAGGGGTGTCCAAACTTTTTTGACTGAAGATCTACTTTTCGATCAACCAACCTCTCGGGATCGATCTGTTACCGCGCACGCGCGCATACGCACGCACGCATGTACACACGCATGCCATGATGAGCAACAGCGTAACGCTGAGGCATGCGATGTACTTTTGCAGCCTGTTAACGATCGGAGCTCACGCGTACCATTTTAAAATGCTTCTGTTGGCCCTCCAGATTCCCATTCTTTGCCCGTCTCCTCGGTGAATTGTACGAAACAAACTCTGTATGAGAATAATAACGATAAAAGATTAGCGCAACAACTCTGAGCACAAGCTGCAACTGCAGACTGCTGAGCGCTAACAACTTCTGGTGACGCAGTCACACGCCACCGTAGGTTAAAGATGGGACCAGTCCCTGATCTACTGGTCGATCACGATCGACGTAATGGGCACCCCTTATATAGATACACAGTCGATCACACAATAAAATGAATTTGAAAAACGAAATGAATAAAATGAAAGAAAAATATCTAGTATGCTTAAAAAGCCCCAGTTAAAATTTTTGATTATAAAAGTTATTTTTAAGACCAACGTATGTGCTATCTCCTTGTTTTTTATTGTTTTGTTTTTATGATGTCCGGTCCTTGAACATGGAACACACGGCGCCGTACAAGCTTTTAGGGACGTGTCATAAGGGCCCGTTTTGCAAATTTGTTGTTCCCCAGAATGCATTGTGTGGGGCAATGCGTTTAAGTTGTAAGGGTAAATCCTTGTCATATGTGTTTGTGTTACTAGTAGTTAAATGTGTCACGCATAAATAATTTGTGTTGCACTTTTTTCAACAACTCGTAACATTAGGTTGCGTGTAAAATAATGACATCAAGGTCACTTCCCTAACCACAGTTGAGGTGCAATAAACAAGATGTATCTAGTCAGCGGAAGCTAGTGGATGCGTCCAGGCTTTGCCAAAAAAGAACATCTTGGTGTGTTTATCATTGACCCAAAAATAATACATCTTCCCATTTCCTTCCTTCGGCAAGTTTCACGGGCGGACCAACATATTTCACTCTTCTCAGGCACCAAGTATTTTTTAAATTTAGAAGATAATGAAATCATCCATCCAACCATTTTCTGATCCGCCAACCTTGCAAGGGGCGCGGGGTGTGCCACAGTCTATCCCAGCTGTCTTCGGGCAGTAGGCGGGGACACCCTGAACTGGTCACCAGCCAATCGCAGGGCACACATAGACAAACAACCATCTGCGCTTACACTCACAACTATTTAGACTTTTCCATTAAGCTGCCATGCATGTTTTTGGAATGTGGAAGGAAACCGGAGTACCCGGAGAAAACCCAAACAGGCACGGGGAGAACACGCAAACTCCACACAGGAAGGCCGGAGCCGGAATCAATCCCTCACCTCTGCACTGTGAGGCGGATGTGCTCACCAGTCGGCCACCTGTCTTTCTTGTATCTTCAATTAAATATCGGTTGAACATGATTTGCAAATCATTGTATTCAGTTTTTCATATGTTTAACACAATGTTTCAACTGAATTGGAATTGGGTTTCTACTATAGTTTGGAGCGTATATTGACACACAGACACACTCACCACTGATGTGACACTACAAGTGAACCGCGGACCGCTCCATTCACAAAGTCCAAACATGGGCATAGTTTATGAGCCCCTTAAATGAGTCTCTTTTGTGCTTTTCAGAGGTCAGATGACTATACATTTTTGTTTTATTAAATGACGTTTTCCATTATGGATGAGTGGGCAAGGTGGGACCATGTTGACAGTTTGTCTTGATTGAGAATTAATTGTGCTTAAAGTGGTCAAACAAAGTAGGACTGATTTTATTCGTGTCACAAATCTCTATTCCGTGATATGATCTAGTTTGATGTATAGGGTTTCAATTTTTTTTTTGCAACATACCTACATCATGTAACTTGTATTCTCAGGTTTTGGACAGCTTATGATACTGGTTTGTCCACCGTTGCATGTCTGATGTTCCTCACTGTGGTCCAATGAATGCTCAAGCAGTTTGTGTGACTGCTCAGATGCATGAAAAATGTTAATTAAGTCAAATTATTTGCATAGGCCAAGTTTTAAAGGGTTTCACAGGACCAGTTAACAATAGCGGGTTTCTATTACAGTTTTTGACAAAATGAAAGTGATATTTCTACAATTTTGGGAAAGAGCAATTGCGACTTGTGTTTCCATTGAAGAGTGTTTTTGCTTCTGAAACCTAATTCTCGTAATGTCCCATCTTGTGATATCTCATTATTCTTGTAAAATCTCATCAAATGTTTTTTTTTTTTGCGAGACTCGTGATAGGGCATGAAACCTTTGAAGGTGAAACGTGTCAATAGGGTGGGGCCTGTGCACCACGTGGTACAATTCTACGCGGGGGGCGTGGCGGCTCCAGCGGAGGGTGATCCCGCACTGGGTCATGACAGTGCCCATCCGGCCGAGCAAACTTCCCCTGCCACAGTGCGTTTTTCTGATATTTTAGTTTTTTTTTTTTAATTTCTGTGTTTCCGTTACCAGTGTGTAGAGGTAAGATCTGTCCTAAAAAAATCGAGCCCGACCCGACCGGGCCCGAGGGTATTAAAGCCCGACCTGGCCCGAGCCCAACCAATGAACTTGATTTGCAGGCCGGAGCCCGAAGCAAACCCGAAATTTCATATTTTATTTGTGAGTATTTTTGGCAGAAAAAACGCAAAATTTCTTAAGGTTAAAATAATCTACATATTTTTATGAACATGATAAATGCATTTACACAACGAAATAACACTGAAATACAGAATAAGAGGCCAGACAAAGAGAGATCTTGATGCGCATTTTCTTCAAGACGCAGAGAAATCCTTCAGACCACTAGGCTTTAAATAGAATAATTCGAATCAAATAAATAGGTAAAGATATATGAAATTATTTCTATACTCTTGTTTAAACAAAATTTAACATAAAAGTTTCAATTTTCGTTATCTGTAATTTGGTGTGACACGTGCGCAGTGCATGCTCAGCATCTGGCCGTCTGCGGCTGCGCTCCCGTTTAGTAGTTAAATAGCAATTACATTACAGCGCCTTCTCTGTTTTATCCAAATTGTTTGTTTTAAAACAAGTATTCCTTAGTTTAGTATCCGCACATCGTTTTAGTATACATTTTTTAAAACATATATTTATTTTAAAAAAAAATCAGCGAGAGAGAAGCCCGACCCGACCCGAACCCGAAGCAGTGATTGACATTTTAGGGCCCGACTCGACCCGAATTTCAGGTCGGGTCGGGCTCGGGGTCGGGCGGCCCGATCTTACCTCGACCAGTGTGCTATTGCGCAATTTGCATTTTGTGCATTACTGAGGGAAATGGAACCCCACCTTAAAATGTGCACATCCCATGATCTATTCTCAAGACCCCAAACGGGCAAGAAAAAAACTCAAAACCCCATCCAAAGAAGAATCCTTGAGAAGACCCCACCGATGAGGGTGTAAACATCTGCGAAAAATCATTCAACTTTTCACACATTGGGTCTGGTTAAAAAGAAAAATAAAAAAATCGGTATTTTAGAGGTTTATTTTGCCATTGCCCCCCTCAAAAAAAATTATCAATATGCCAGTTCCCCAACATGGCCGAGGCTGCAAGGGCTCTTTATAGCCGCTCGTGGCTCGAGTCTTGATTGTTTAGGTTCGAAAAGATCAGTCACAATACAAATCTGCTGTGTTTAGGTGTGGTAATACCATGAAGGGTGAAGAAAGGTGTAAGGAGCTCCCCGACGTTGGTGACACCACTGGAAAACGGCCCAAACGTAAATGCCTGCAGTGGCACCCACTACTTTCGAAAAAGGCTCTGGATTTCTCTGAGGAGGAGGAGGAGGAGGAAGAGGATGAAGAAGAGCTGGCTGAGGTGATGTTGTGTTTTTTTTTTTTGCCTCGATATTTATTGAACATTTTCCACATTAATGCCATTGAAAACAATGACAAGGATTAGGTATAGGCGAGTACCAATACCGGGTATTGGTATCGGGCTAATTTCAAGTTGTAGATACTCACCACCGCAGACATTTCTGACCGATGTCCATTAAAATGCTTTTTCTGTAAATTTTTGTATATTTATATGATTTATATTAATGGTTTGTAGTTATTGACCTGTTTTTTTACACACACATTCTAAAGTCAAACTCATTTCACATTGTGGGCCACATACGGCCTCGGTAGATGTCAAGTGGGCCGGAGCATTAAAATTATACCAAACTTTGCTACAAATAACCAAAATATCATTTCTTTTCTTTGTTTTGGTATAAAAAAGCAAAAGAAAATTAAAATTAGGAAAATGCTGAAATTTAATGAACATATCTTTTACAAAACATTTCATGAAACACCTTGAATCTCCTTAGACAAATGTGCAATTTACTTTTATCATTCACATATATGCATTGCAACTGATCCCACTGATTGTACAAAGGCACAAAACTTGAACAAGTAATTGGTATTGAAAAATATAGTCATGCACTCTAACATTAACGAGATATATAAAGAAAGGAATTTTTAAACCATTTACACATGTGCATATGAAATCTAAATTTAATCCCTGCCTCCACTTTACAAACTAAGAAGAGTGCTATTAAATGTGTAAAGAAGAAAGTATTCACGTCTTGTAAATGTGTAAACTTCACACATGAAACACACATACATCGTCGGAGAATACGGCTTTGATGCTCATTCTGTGACTTTTATGGATTTTTTTTTCCCTTTTAAATTATCCTGCGGGCCTGATCGAACCTCCTTGGGGGCCAGTTACGGCCCACGGGCCGTATGGTTGACACCACTTTCTAAAGTCATGGTTTGTTTTTCAAAAATAAAAACTGTGCTACATATACAGTAATGCAGATGGGACAGTTAAATATGACACATTCAACTCCAAACACACATATGAGAAGGTTTAACATTCTCATAACTCCCTTCATTAAATGTATTGGGCCATGTAATGAATTCTGGGAACTGTGTTGCCTTTACCATCATAATCATCGATATGAACATTAGATAGCTAATGTATGCCGCACGTGGCTCCGGTGGCATTACTACTCATACGGCTAAAGTGTTGCTGCTTTCCATGTTCGTGGATGTCACACAAACCAAATATTCAAAATATGGAGGGCTTTAGAAGTAAAAAAACATTCAAATACATTTTGTCATTGACATGAATTCAAGCTCTATGAAAATCGGTTATGAATTAACAACTTACGACCAGTTTTCAATGCATATGCATTGCCTTTGAGGGAACGTTACCTGCCACCAGCATTGCTAAATTGGACTGCCACTGTGCTTCATATAATGGCAATTGACTGTCGTGTGCTTTTGTAACAAGTTAAACGCACAGCAGATTGACGTGATAGACAGTGGCTCGCATTAGCATTTAGCTTCCAATCAGCACAGGTGAAAGCCTCCAATCACTGCAAATTGTTTTAAATTGGATGGGGGTTGCTTGCTTGGCTTGTACTGGTTATTTGGGTTTGGTCCATAATTCTCAACAATGACATTTTTTTTTTTTTTTAGTTATTTTATTTCCAACTCAGGAGAGTGCTAATACAGTGGTACCTCTTCTTACGAAATTAATTGGTTCTGGAAGAAATTTCTCAACTACAAAATTTTGTAAGTCGAGACTTGTTTTTCATGTAAATGCTCTAATCTGTTCCAAGCCCCCCCAAAATTCAGACAAAAATGTTTTCTAAAGCATAAAAATGCATCAAAATATGTGACAAATACATGTTCAAATTACATCATTGCACAATAAATGAGAGTTGGGCATAATGTAAAAAACAAAGAATGGAGTAAAGAATAAAAATGATGGTCATTTATCTTTTAACTGCGTCCTCATCGTTTTTTGCCCTCTTTAGTTCACGTTCTCTCTCAGAAGTGGTTTTTGCCTGGCGTTTTGTAAAGAACTGATCCGAGGACGTTTGCTTTTGTCGGCTTTTAACAATCCTACGAAAATGTCCAAAGGAAACATCAGCAAAGTGAGCGATCGCCCAACTGGTGAACACTTTCTGGGTGATTCCCATTTACCTAAAACTATCGGAACCCCTCATGGCCCGAGGGGCGAAGGATGAGGACGCTGCATTGACACTATCTATCTAACTATCTATCTATCTATCTATCTATCTATCTATCTATCTATCTAATCTATCTATCTATCTATCTATCTATCTATCTATCTATCTATCTACACACATAGACACGTATGGTAGAGGTCCCTCTTAGCTAAGGCGTAGAAAAAAAGTACTGTGTTTCCGGTAACCCGACCGACCGAGAATTTCTACGTCGAAAAAAAACTTGACGGTTGGCATTTTTTTCAAACAACCCTCTACATTTTTGTGTAGAGGGTTTACATCGGTGCAAACTCTCGCGATATTCACGTTGAGCGCGTGCGTCGTTTGCCCTGTCGTCTGTCAACAACATTGAAACATGGCGGCGGCCGCGATCTCCGACGACAGTTTAAACCGCTTTTTCTGCGTTACAGTCGCATGCTCGCACCATAATGTTAAGAAAATAGCATCCATTGATGTATCGAAAAAAATTCAGCGAACTATTTGATGAACACCACGGGCCGAGTAAAAACCGAGGGCGGAGGAGGACAGCGGCGGAGGCGGCGGTGCGCCCTGGCCCCCCAATTCCGGTGCGGGGAGAAAACTAAATAGGTGACGGTGGCGCCGGCCGCGGAGCGCCGGGTTCAATGTCTTCTTGTTTTATGTTTTATGGTTATTTTGTTTAAATTTTTGATGGGGGAAAAAAAAAAAAAAAAAAACTTTGTCCGACCTACCGACCCTATGCTGAAATTTCATGTTCCCGGAAACGCACTATCTTTTTTGTTTGGCCTAATAGGATGTCAGGATGAGGCTCGGTTGTAGCCAATGGCAGAGCAGCTCTAAGTATGTATAAGTAGCGTTCAAGAAACTCGGAGCTGCGACCAGCAGCCCATACTGTATTTTTACCTTTCCTATGTTGAAATTGTTTTCGTAACAAGAGGCAATATTTTCCTGTTGAGGCATTTTGTCACTTGAAAATTTCGTATGATGAGACGCTTGTAAGTAGAGGTACAACTGTACATGACATCAGATTTCTTCTTCTTTATGTGGGTGCCACCCAGTGTTCAGACTGAGATACCACAGTTGATTTAAACGGTAATAAACTCATGTTGCCAAAACTCTGGATTTGTTCACCCCAATTAGAACGATTTCCAATTTTTACATTAGAAAAAAAATGTACTTTGAGTTTAAAGAACAATATAAAACTGCGTGTCTCAACCGCAAAATGTTTTGAGTATCGTTTTTGTAAAACATCTGCCAAAGTCGACAGGATGCTCAGTCCAACTGTGCAGCAACTTTTGGCTTCCAACCTGCCTGTGAATTATAGAAAAATAATTTCAACAAATTATATATGTATATATTTCTAGATTGCTGCAGTTTTTTTTTTTTTAACCTCGTTTTTTGCTCTGCCAACGGGAGTGGAAGGACATTCTTGTTGGATGCATGATCTGAAAACTGGCAAAATATTTCCATATTTACCCATAAAAAATTTTATTGCTGCAGCATGCCTCCATTTATGTATTGATCTGTCTGTCAGTTTATCTGTCTGTACATCCATCCATCCATCCATCCATCTATCTTCTGACAAGATTATCCTCATGCATTAAAAAATTGCCTTTCTGTACCATATACAGGAAAATTTAATGTACTTTATTTACTTACATTTATGGTCATTTTCATCTCATTGCTACAAATGTTTGACTGGGTGATCATTCAAGTAATGAAAGGTTTGCCCACAAACACATTACGAGCAAATCCACAAGCACTCCTGTTAGGCGTTAAATATTGTTGTCTCCATCTACACGGTTCATGATCTGAAAACACTTGAGCAATGCCGACAAATGCATCGTGTAGCAGAATAATGGCATGTGACTGAAGGAAGAGGAGTGATGACAGCGAGCATTTAGTAGCATACTTTTGCTACTGTCAAGGAGAGAGTCTTCCATGCATCACTTCTGGATCATGGCGGGCTTGTTAGACTTGGCTTTTTTGAACTGCGGCTCATTCACAAGAGTCACCATTCCCTTTTCGCTGTGATTGCCATCATCGTCATCAAGGATGATGACATCTTTGTCTTGTATTTTGCTCCAAATATACTCTGGTTGAGCATCAGCTGTCTCGGCCTCCAGTTGCAATTCTGCGGTGTACAGTTTGGCTCCCCCCCGTCTTAGGCCCCATTATCCCCACATTCTTATTTTCTTCTCCCCTCACATTGACTGATCATTCATCTACCGCAGTGCTGCCATCTTAAGGTGGGGAAAGAATTGCCTCCAGCCCATTACATTTAAAATAAAATCGTTTGACAAATACATTAGTCAAAGGCAGTGGGTGTAACTATTTAGTTTGATGAATGTAGACACCAAAGGAAGTCAGACTGAAGGAAAATTCTTTCTTGTGATATTTACGTATTTCTTTAACATGATCTGTCGTTGATTTAAAAAAAAAAACGTATCAAAAGTAGGCGGCCCGGTGGTCGACTAGTTAGTGTGTCAGCCTCACAGTGTAGAGGTGCAGGGTTTGATTCCAGCTCCGGCCTTCATGTGTGGAGTTTGCATGTTCTTCCTGTGCCTGCATGGGTTTTTTCCGGGTACTCCGGCTTCCTCCCACATTCTAAAAACATGCATGGCAGGTTAATGGAACACTCTAAATTGTCCCTGAGTATGAGCATGGATGGTTGTTTATCGATTGGCTGGCAACCAGTTTAGGTTGTACCCCGCCTACGCCAACGACAGCTGGGAGAGGCTCCAGCACACCCTGCGACCCTTGTGAAAATAGGCGGATCAGAAGATAGATGGATGGATCAAAAGTATTTGTGGTATTACTTAGAATCATATTGGTGACTACTCAAGAGTTCAGTACTTGCACTGGTTTTCGTCTGGACATTATTTCATATTGGACATTCTTCCTCAGGATGTATTAAATTATTTTCCGCAAACACTCCATTGCGACCAGGGCCAGGTTTCCCAAGGCCGGTGTGAAGGCAGACCAGAGGAAGGACAAGAGGACGCAAATGAACAGCGAGCTCGTCGACCGATGAATGCCTTTCTTCTCTTTTGCAAACGCCATCGCTCCCTCGTACGACATGAACATCCTCGTTTGGACAACCGTGGGGCCACCAAGATCCTGGCTGACTGGTGGGCTGCGTTGGAGCCTGCAGAAAAGTTGAAATACACTGATATGGCCAAGGAGGTGAGAACTTCCGGGTTGAGTGAACGCTGGCGCGTCTGGCTGCC